>NW_022280075.1:1495851-1508903 GCF_004355925.1 Anarrhichthys ocellatus | reverse complement strand
ACACACACACACACACACACACACACACACACACACACACACACACAGCATCAATTAATCCATTGAGTAGTCGTTGGTCTTAAAAATGTCAGTGGAGTCCAAACTGATGTCTTAAAATAGCTTATTAGAAAGAAAACTGAGAAGCAAATCTTTGCTCTTTTCTAACAAAACACACACACACACACTTGACACACACTGTGTTTCAGTGCTTATTTAATTCTTTCTCCCTGAGTAATCTTCTTCATCCGACGTTAAACCTCACACTGCCACTTTCACGCTCCCGTCAGATTCCTTCTGCTTAGCTGAAAGGCCGACTGTATCTGTGTGAATCAGTTTACACCACCAGACGATTCTGCCATGAAAGATGGTGTCTGTGTGTGTGTATGTGTGTGTGTGTGTGTGTGTGTCTGAGCATGCAGAAAAAACTGAGTAAAAAAGATTTGATATAGATGTATTTACTGAAATGCAAGATACTGTGTATGTGTATGTGTGTGTGTGTGCACTCATTGCAACAAATTTCTCTGTACAAAACTCTCGAGTGGTCCAGTCCAACCAGTCACGAACAGACTTTAACACTTTTTTTGGTTTAAGGATTATAAATCTGAATATATAAAGAGTTAAATTATGATGCCAGAGATGGTTGACAACATTGTCTTTATTGTATTTATTACGTTACTTTATATTTTTGTGAATTTGAGAGTTTGGTGGCTCATGGACTTGTACTTAAATATGTACTTTGAATTCTATTTGCGCCTATGTGCTTTCATGTTTTTGCCCGCTCTGCTCTCCTTAACGCCATTCAATAAAAAACGTATTATTGGGACCATAGGTGAGTACAATCTATATTTCTTTTTGGTTGAATCAAATGTTCTCCAACTCTGTGTCTCGCTTTCTGTCTCACTCCACATCCGTCTGTCTGTCTCTCTCTTATTATTGCTGCTTGTGTTCATTGTGGTCCTGGGATGGCATGAAAACCACACATAAACTCACACATTGCATACATTCCACATTTAGCCCTCACAAGGCAAATTAAATTGTGCTTTTTAGTTCCGCAGGAAATGAGCAATGAGTGTCGTGTTGTTGGGGAGTAAATGAGATTGTGACAGACAAAACCAAGACGGATTTATAACCGTCAGAGATTTGAGGAGACGGAGACGGTCAGTTTATATTGTTTGGGCTGCAACATAATAAAACTAGAGCCTAACCACACACTGTTGGCTGAGATCCCGCGGCTCTGCTGCTACAACCTGGAAGTTTATATTAAGGTTAAAATAATTCAGAAACAAATCAGCCGTGTGTCTGAAACACTAAACAGGAAAACTAAAAAGGGCTGACAACTCCGGCTTAGTTTGTTATTTATCATACAAAGCTGACATTCCCATCATGTTGCTGTAAAGTTCTTATAAGTGTTGTAGCACTCGGAGTTGGTTGTTGGTCTCAAGACTGCTTTTTGAAGGTCTCTGCCTCGTCTCAGAATCGGCCCCAATTTTATCAGGTTTTGTCTCGGTCTGAGACAAAGAGGACAAAGGATTTATTTCAAGACTACAACTGCTAGAATATAACTAAACTGCCTGTGCATTGTCTGATTTATTTATTAACATAATTACTGTGATTGCTCAAAGAAAACAAACAAAATAGTTAGACACAAAACTCATTTCTGCACTGCCTTTTGATTAATGTATCAAGTACACTTATACAGTATAGAAATGGTAATAAAGGAGGTGAATGAAGAGTCATCTTTTTTTTCTGTGGGAGTTTTTAGTTAAATGTGGATCAGTCCGATCAATTTGAGAAGTGCCTCAGTGGGCTGATGGAGAAGGTGGGAACAGGGTAAGCAGGCGGACGGTGAACTGAGTTGGACTGTGACCATTTATAACACAGAGTGTTATGAAAGCACTTGCAAAAACTAGAATTTAACTGTTTTCTGAAGCTGTTGAATCAAAACGTTGAGGGGGCACATGCCTCTCTAATGCCCGTGGATGGAAGTACAACAGAGAGCTGCTGGAGTGAGTCCTAAAACATGAAAATTAGTCGGCATTTTTGCACCTCCGGTTCCCTGGTCTCAAAGTCAATAGGTTTTTTAAATGGGTTTTTGTGAGATGCCTGAAATAAGAGACTGTAGTTAACAGAAGCTTAAGAGATTTTAATGATTTTTTCTACGACATAAAATACATCAGCCACCTTCAGCTTTGTGGTGGTGACGTGAAGTCATGTGACCATGGTGTTGTTCGATTGTGGCCTAGCTTTTTATCTCTGGCGATTACAACTCTGATTACTGATTGATAGAATGTGACACACTGATGAAGCAGCACACAAACAAGCTATGTGGCGTCTCTCTCGGGTCAATCAGTGTCATCTGAAATATTTTGCAACAATGTGACACTTTCAGACCTAAACAGGAGTCAGAGGAAAGAGTCACGGCCCCCGGGGGACGCTGGGTAAACCGTAAGTGCTGACTAACACAAAATCGTTGACAGTCAATGTCAGAGGCGAGGAAGTTTATTCATTACTGAAATATCTGATGGATGGGAGGGGAGGGGGTCTGACCACGGAGAACATTCAGCGGTTAGTCAGAGACACTGGATGTTTGTCCTGTTGCTGGTTTGTGCAGAGCTGATACGAGTCCTGCTGCCAGAATGTCAAATCACAAGCTAGAATAAAAGGCTGAAAAATACAGACCTCTGACAAAAACTGCAGAGAATAAAAACTTGTAGAAATATGACAAGATCAACATTGATCAGGTCAGAAAGCGCAAGCCTCCTACAGCTTCCCAAAAAATCATTAAAGAGGTAGTGCACACTGAAAAAAGTTTTTGAGCTGTAAACTAAATGACACTGTGATGAAACACATCGATGCTAATGTTCATATTGACATTTTTTTATGAATAAAACTTGTCTCTTTGCAGGTTGAAAATGGCTCAACAATCCGTCTACTGTTTTAAATCAGCCCTGAACCCTGCAAGGTCACTGCTGACTCAGAGTTGACCAGTTGGGACTTATCCAGGTCAGGAAACGTTGTGTTGCCACTCAGAGACTACAAAATTATGCAGTGGGTGGAGTTAAGCTTAGATTTGGTGGCGAAGTTACACTTAAACAAAGATTTACGTATGCAAATATTAAGGAAGAATGGGGTGAAGAGGTGGGATGAAATGGGGGTCAAGGATGGGCCAGGAGGGGCGTAGTGAGGAACCCAGAAAGTGAAACTCAGGTTGGGGGCACATCCCAATGAGAAGAATAGTGCTGGAAACCTTAAATGTTATCTTACGTTGAACTACCGGGTCTGGACCGGTAAATATATCAATCTTTCTCCCCTGGTCAATATTTAATACATCAAAGAGGGCACAGGGCTGGTCTATGCTGTATTATCTTCCAAAATATTATTTAGCTGAAGGATAATTAAGATGATAATTTATGAAATCATGCAACAGTTTACTTATTGTGATAATTGCGTTGATACTACTTGAAAATGATTTTTCCAGTAAATATACAAAAATGTGGTTCACTCATAGTTGAAGGTTTTGTCTCCTTCAATATTTAGAACACGGTCATTTGCCCGAACCACTTAAAACTTGACTTTTATTTTGACGAACCACGACTCCTGGATGAAGCAATGCGAAGAGAAAATCAGCATAGCATTAAATGAGAGATGTTGATCGACTGGAGAATACGTATTTGAAAGCAATACAGAATGCTTGAGAGCCTTACTGCATTATATTTCATCATCAGCTGCCTGACTTTTATGTTTTCCTATCCATAAACAAAGACATTTCCACCATAAATTGGCTGTAGTAAGGTTAGATTTGTTTGTGTTTTTGCAGAGTACAGGGTGCGTTGTTCTTGAATTTGGAATCACTTGGTTCAGCGTGCAGGAATGAATTGTTCTGTTATCTTTAGTTTGCACTAAGCTTCACTCTGCAGTTGCTGTAAAAAGAAAAGAAAAATGGCACAGAAACCACCTGCACTGGGATGAGGTCATGTGAATTTATTATTGGCCCTGTGGATGGTGGTGGTTGTAGCTTTGAATGGTAACAATGGCGACAAGCGTCATGGAGGGGGGCCCCCCAGCAAAGTAGGTAGTAGGCTTAAGTGGGGCCCTTGTGACCTATTTATAGGCTGCTTATTTATCAGATGTGTTGTCGTAGAATAAATCAGAGTACAGAAATAAGCAAATTTAGGACATTGTGTTCAATTGTCTGCCTGCAGAGAAATGAAAAAAATATGAAAACTGTAACAAAACAAATAATATAAAAGAACAAAAATAATAAAACACAACAAAAAAATACAGCTTTCGCTGTAATGAATGCACATAATAAGGAGGAAGTACGCTACAGTTATTATTGTGTGGGGTTGTGTTATTGTGTGAGTGGATCCCACCACCCTCAGTAATGTCTTTTGACGCGCAGTTTTTCCATAATTTGCCGATTAATGCGAGGCAGATGCACGTAATGCTTCTGTGTGCGGAGCTGGCCGGCCTCAGAGGCAGCGGGAGTGCTCAGGCTATGAGATAATGCCAGAGAGAGGCCAGCCTGGGACTAACACTGCTGCCACTGCTGCTGCTGTGTCTGTGTGTGTGTGTGTGTGTGTGCACAGTCACAGTAAACCCCACCAGCGGATGTTTTACATCCCCTTTCCGCTCAATTACTGCCTCTCAAGGTCACAGATATCTGTCCAAGATACTTTTTGCAGGTTTTCTCGGCTAACTGCAGCCATGATTTCCTCTATGAATGTATATATATATATATATATATATATGTGTATTTTTTTTAACACTTTGTTTTGCATCTTTGCATTTACACTAAAATGTGAGTCACAGGAGACTTATTTGTTTCCTCCCATAAAAGGCTATAATGAGCACCTCTTCCTCACGATGCAGGTCGTAAACGTTGCTGTGGCTGCAGTCTGAGGCCCTCATTGTTTCTTGGCTCTCTCCTCGCCGTCCTCGCCC
Source organism: Anarrhichthys ocellatus (assembly GCF_004355925.1). NCBI lineage: Eukaryota > Metazoa > Chordata > Actinopteri > Perciformes > Anarhichadidae > Anarrhichthys > Anarrhichthys ocellatus. The sequence goes on along the minus strand of NW_022280075.1, from coordinate 1,503,959 downwards.
CGTGACTTTTTATTAGATACTCAATCCGAGAAGTTTTCCCCGAGCTGTTTGTTTGCTCATGATCACTTAATGGATTTAATGGGGATGTGTGGTAGATATTCAGAGAATGTGTGTGTGTGTGTGTGTGTGTGTGTGCATTCCACCCTGCGACTCACCCCGCCTCTCCGGATCTCAGCGCAGCGCGTCGCTCTAATCCTGCCTTCCTGTTTTCCTGCAGGAGAAGAAGTGAGGCGGAGAGGAAGAGCCCATCTGATAATTAGCCCGATAACAGTCGCACTCAGTTTAACTGCAAGGGAGCGAGGAAAAAGTAAAAGAACATGTCGCACTGGGAAACCTTTTCATTTTTTACTAACCCTATTCACAGAGTAGGAGTGCTGTTGATTTTGACACATGGAACACTTCCAATTTAAGATAAGATTTATTCATCCAGAGGGAAATATAAAGGAACACAAAACAATTACAAAGAGTCACAAAACAACAACTACAAAAAGAGGCTAAACACTATAAAGTCTGTGTGTCTTGCTCCTCTGAAAGAATTGTCTGTGCCCTCGGGACCATCGTCTTATAATCCACCCATGCCTGAAATCAGACAGAATTGTTAACTTGTTTAACTCGGTCGAGTGGGATTCAAATGTCTGGACCCAGGCAATGCTCATGGCATGGCAGCTGGATTCTCGCAATATCACAACATCACACGAAAATCCATCTTGTCAGGCTTCAAGTAATGCGTTTGCGTCCGGCCAGACAGTGACCGGACCAATCCGTCCGGTGAGGAGCTGCTGGCAGCTTCGGCCGTGGTTTTTGTTGTATGTGACGCAATGACACGGAGAGGCGACTGTTTGTTCTAAACAACAATTCCCCAAAAGAGATTATCGTAGATGCTGAAATTTCAAATGAACTGTAAAAAACACTACAGTTAAAGATCTTTTATTCTCTTTTATCTTTCTTCCTCCAAGTCGCTAGCTAATCTTGTGCTGTCAAAGCTCTACAGCTGTTTGTGTTTTTATTGACTGTGAACACAATCTTTCTCTAACTTTAACCATGTTGTGCTTGCCATACACAGATATAGTGGAAAGTGAGAATTTACTTTAAAACGTCCTATTAGACGTCTCATATCGACGCTCTTGTCTGGTAATAGGGTTGCCAATTACCGGACAGAGGTGGTGGAAGTACTCAGATAGACTTAATAATAACACAGTGTAGAAATACTAAAAGTCCTGCATTGAAAATCTTACCTAAGTAAACTTACAAAAGTATCAAAATATACTAAAAATACCCAAAGTATTCATTATGCAGAATGGCTTATTTACTTTTATATATAATCTAAATGAATACATCATAATTTAGTTGATTTATATTTTGTATTAATAATCTCAATCTGCAAAGTAACATGTATCTAAATCTGATAGTGTTGTTGGAAATAATGACTTTTATACAGCGAAACCTTGTGTGATTAAATGCGGCAAAAGGTTATAAACCTCGAGGTAACCTAAGAGCATTGTCTTATTTCCTCCCTTGAAATCCAGAAAGTATTTTGGCACAATGCAGCAGCAACTCTAAATGTTATTGATCTATCTGTCTATTGAGTTAGAAACGGTGAAAGGAAATACCAGCAATCAGATCGGTTTCCTCAATAACTAAAAATGCTCGTGAGGGATTGAAGTATGTATGAAATAAGTCACAGAAACATATTTATTGCATAAATGACTTCGACCTTGCGTGATCCGACTGACGAGCAAATCACTTGCGGTTTTGGATTTCCCGAATGCTAAAATATCCGTCCACCACAACCTCCTCACCCGCTGTGCTTCCCATGAAGACGGTTGTGTGACTGTGAGTTGATGCATTCAAATATTGGCAAGATCGTATCTTGCCAATATTAATATGCTCAACACACACACACAGCGATACAGAAAAACAATAACTGGAACTAAACTGATCAGTTCATGACAGATCTAAGTCTTTGATTTATTTTTGAGAGATTTAGTAAACTCGCTGAGGTTGCATGTTGTTATAAAGACGCTAATGAAAGTATTTCTGTACTTCATTTCAACATTACATTACATGTGCTCTGTGATACAAGTATATTTAGTCAAATACTGTAGTTACGTAAGTACAATTTAAGATACTAGACCTACTAATTTTATGTTCTTTGCTTTTTCTTTTTATGCTACTTTCTACTTCACCTGATCTCGGGTACAGCTGAAACGACTAGTCGATTGACAGAAAATGAATTGGCAAATATTTTTTAAATGGTTCAAGTCATATTTAATGCACGAGTCATAAGAATTTGAATGATATACCAAATAGTATAACAATCACAAGGGACATTTTTCTACTTATAATACTCTAAGTACATGATCCTGATTCTACTTACATACTATTACTGAAGTTGTAAACAATATAAATAATGCTAATTAATAATTATTGACTGGGTGGATAGGTACAGTATGTGCACGTGAACATGTCTATATACAGAATATATAGCATGTATTTATGTAGACGATAGTGCGTGTTAAAGTAGATGTTTTGATCTGTGATCGCGTTTGCGTCGACAGTGACCACACAGGCTGCCTTCCTCCCAATGATGTCTTCATGAAACTACAATCACACTAAAGATGTCCACTTGTGAGGGAAGGAGAGAAAGATAGAGAGAGGGGAGGAAGGTAAAAGGCGAGTGCTGGATGGTTTGTTTCTGCTTGACAGTAATGAAGTGTCTAATGGTGAACTGTCAGCAGCTTAGACAGACCAGAGAGCTCGAGACTCTGTGGAGACACAGTACACACACACACGCACACACACACACACAAATCTTATATACATACAAACACGCCCGCTTGGTGATGCCTGGCCAATTACCACCCACCACCAATTATTGCAGCTCACACATGGCCGCTGCTCTAAAACCTCTCTGCCATGTGTGGATCGACCTGTGATGTGGTCGCTGAAGCACTAACACAGAGCGAGGGCGTCGCGATGGTGCAGCAGACCAAAAGGCCATGTGTGAATCAACCAATTTATTACTACAAGTCTCCTCTTTAGTCTCTTCATACATTGAGAACAAAACGCTGTACAATAGTTCAACCCGACTGGCTATTGGAAGGGCAGAAAGAGACAAAGATCCCTCTGAGCAACAGTTGAATAGAAGAAACCAGCAGTCACTGGTAAAAGCATGTCATACACAAATATAGAATTAACTGTCAAGAGTTATTCAACGACCATTAAACAGAAGAATTCAATGTCAGATTATTAATTATATGTTTTGGGTTGAAAAATTCAAAATTCAAAACCTGTCACGGCAACTTTGAGGTAACAACGGAAAAATATATTTTCCTCTTATTATTTGCAGTGATAATAAAAGGCAGTCTGGTGCATTTATATGAAAACCCTGGTGCTTTCTTCACTAAAAAAAACTGTGGATCAGTGTCGGCTGCACCACACAGGTATGGGTGACACAATGTATTAAAGAAAACCTTGGACCCATAATAATAATAATACCAGAGGAACTAGGATGGCCCAAACAGACCCGAATAAAGCAACAACACCAGCAGCATGATGATATATGTCATGTTTCCAGTTCAAATTCTCCACCTGCTTCATTAGCCACATATTTCTCCTGTGATGATTATGATGCACTGGGACATCGGTGACGACGACAGGACTTGAGTGACGATGCAACAGGAACTACGTGACGACGACGGGACCTAGCTGATGACTACGTGACGTAGGCGATGACTATGGCACGTAGTTGACGAGGATGAGACAGAGGCCATGGTGACAGGACGTTGGTGACGACGACAGACTTAGGCAACGACTAGTGACGAGGCGATGACGAGGCAATGACGATTGGACATAGTAAACGTCAACGGGACCTTGTCGATGACGACAGGATGTTTGTGACAAAGACAGGATGTAGACCGATTTGGCAGAATTTACTTTGGAGCCCAAATCCTATCTGACCTCTAAACACCTGGTTTTTCTTGGCTTTTTTTGGTGAAACACTAAATAAAAACACCAGAAGCTTCCATGTGATCCACAACTTCTAGTGGACACAGTCAGCATGAGGAAAGAGACCGACACAGTAAGAGGTAATGAGTCATCTGGATGGGGAGGGATGAGACGGACCCCCTGCCTGGATGACATCTGCCGTCTGTTTTTCTTTCACACCTTTGAGAAAGGGCATCGCTGCTGTCTTCCTCTCCGTCTACTCCGTCTCTGCCACTACTTTACACATGGCTGTCAGCTGAAAAACCTCCCGAACAGGATTTTACTTCACTCAGTTAAAAGGCTACTTAACCAAAAGGGGAGGTGGAAGTTTCTCAAACAACACAAGACGATCTGATCATGCAACTCCCTTTGGAGCACAACGCTGACCAGATCTGGGGTCACAGCATTGACACGTGATGATTTCTTGACAAAGATGTTTGCCTTTATTTGGTAGTGCACTGCATGTTTTACCCACTTCTTGAAAATAAGAGTTTTTGGGGGTCAAAAGACTCGGCCCCCACCACATAGACCCGTGTTACAAAGCGTCGTCCACCCAAGTCGAAAGGCAAAGGTGTTTATAGCTGTTTTATATGGCTCCTGTTGAAAGCGGGTGAAATAAGTGCTAGTGAGGGGCGAGATGCAGTAATTATTGAAATCATTAGAGTTACACACTTTTGCACAGTCCCCATGTGATAAAAGCTAAAACTGGGCCTTCTTTCATACCTCCGCATAGCTGGCCAGTCACTGCATGAAGTAGGTGTGATTGTTGTTTTGTTGGTTTCAGAAAGTTAGAGAAATTGTCACATACCGATGCCTTGTACGAGAAAAGTGTTTCATGTGACGAGTTGTTGGATTAAAAAGAAATCAAAAGTATTTATACCTGAACCGAACGGCCACATATCGTTTTAAATATGTGTCTCAGAGCAGCTCTCTTGCGAGGCATTCAGAGCATTGCACTCGGTTATTTACATGAAAAGAAGCAGAAACATTTGTGTAAAGACAGAAAAAAAGAAAGCTTAAGAGAGAAGTTGAAACCCTGGCTAATCCCTCACCTTCTAAGACGATTACGACTTGAATGACAGATTGTCGGTTTCAGAAAGTTAGAGAAACAGGGTGAGGGCCCCTGAACTCAGGCATGGTTGTGCAATCCAATGAATACAATTGGCTGTATTATTGGTTGGGAAGCCAGTGGGGGATCATGCCCTTGCTACTGCATCAGTAACTCCTATTGTTTTGTCTGGAAGCAAAGTAGTTTATGTTTAAAAAAAACAACATATTATGTTATTTCCCATGAAAAATAATGATTTTGATTTCCACACAGCTCTTCAAATCATAACCATGTAGTAGTTTCACGGCTCCAGAGTCAGCGCTTTCATTGACAAAACACACTACTTAGCCAAGCGGTTCTCACTTATGCTGTTAAATCCTTATTTATTTATTTTTTTACCTAAAGAGACGTTGGCTCGACTGTTGGAGAAGTCTGGCCAGCACCAGCGTGTCCGGGGTTCAGATCCAGAAATCTCTCCCCATTAAAAAGAGGCAGCCGTGTAGTTTTGGGTTGGATTGGATTATTCACACATTTTTCTGCCTCCTTCTCAGAGACTTTTTTTTCTCTCCTCTCTCCCCTCTGTTATAAACGACCTCCCTCACTTTCTCTTCATGCACGTCGTCCCGACATCTGTAACACGACACACACACGCAACAGTTGCTGAGACTCTTGACTCAGTTTTAGAAAGGTTTTGCGTGACCTCTTCGCCGACACTTGACAACGTAGCATCAGCGACTTCTCTCATTAGGAAATACATATCAAAGCTCCTGGGACACATAAAGCTTAGAAGCTTTGCTTTTTAAATCAAATCCAGCTCCGCAACAGCTCAAAGGTAAACAGTTTCACTCCCGTGGGATGTTTGCAGAGAGATTTGTTGTGTAAAACAAACATTTAAACATTTTTTTGGGAAATATGCCGATTTGCTTTCTTGCTGGGAGTTAGATTAAAAAATGAAGCTCATATCGGATCATTAAATATGTAGCTGAGATGGTTAGCCAAACTTAGTACTCGAAACGGAGAAAAGGCCAGCCTGGCTCTGTCCAAATGTACAGAGAAATCAACCTAAAATCTTTTATCTGTCTTGTTTGATTAATCCGTACATACATCCAAGTGTAAAAACAACAGATTGCAGTTTTATAGGAAGGTTAGGAAACCAGTCTTGACCACTCCTGTCCTCTTCCACCTGCCGTCCATCGAGGCTCTAAAATGAGGCCTGGGGGGACATTTAAGGCTGCAGGGCGCGAGTGTCCCGTGAAAGCCTTCTGTTGAGGGAACAGCTGGACAGCAGTTCATTGGTGCTCTTTACATTGAGCAGGCTGATCTCAGCAAGCTGCTGACCTTCACTAAGTGTTGTCTTGGGGGGATAATCTAATTGAACCCTAATTTGGGGACCTGAAACCTCTTTGCATGGGGCCATAAATAGTAGAAATCTAATGCTGACTGATTGCCACAGCTAAAATGCTGCTTGGTTTGGCTTAAAGGACCATACTTGTGTCTTTGTATGTTTCACCCCATTTACTACTAATTACATATACTTAATGTTTAATTTGAATTCCTGCTCACCATTTTCTAAAGCAGACTGTGGTGCTTTGGGGTTGTTTTGAATGTGTATTCAGATTGCTGTTGTTTTCATTTCATTTCATTACATGATAAAGATCAGTTTGCAGACTGAATCGTGCTCGAGTTCAGGTAATACTACCACTTGGTTACAGAACTGCAGTTAATTACATCTGGGATCTGGCATGTTGGGTTATTTTTTTCCATCAGAAACTCATTTTAAAGGATTCATGAAATGGTTTTCAAAATCTGATTAACTAGGAACTCTCTAATAATCAACGTTTCTACGTATGAAAATGTTTGTAAGAATTTGTCAAATGGATTTTGCTAATTTTCCGAGGACAGATATGTTATGCGCTGTTGTGGTGGAACATAACAATGCTTAAGTACAAATTCAAGGTACTTGTACTTTGCTTGAGTGTGTCATTTATAATAACAAGCCTGTTTTTCTGAACTCGTGAAAAGATGACTTTTGAAAGATACGTGGTTTTGACAAACGCGACAAACATATGATGATCTCATAGAATACGATGCATTGCTCGAGATAAAACTAGCCAACAGTAAATAAAGGAGTTTAAATTAGTATGACCGTAAACATCTACAGCAGTAAAATGCAACTGACACATTAATGCAGCAGTAAAATTCATTCCGAAACATCATATACACTGACAGGAAACATTTATTGCACAATGAATACTTTTACTTTTCATACTTTAAGTACATTTTACTGATGATACTTTTACTTAAGTATTTTTTTTTAATGCATGACTTTCCACCGCTGATAAGCAGGATCGGTATCGATATTCTATAGAATACTAAATACCTCCATCCCTACTTTATATCTCCCAAAAATATTGACAAAAAGTTTATATTCACAACAGCACGCATGCAGACATTTGAGGTGTGAGATCTAAATAAATGTTTTGCTTTATTTGCCAGTAGACGAACACAAACCAGCATGTGAAACACACACACACACAGAGAAACACACTTTCCTCCCTCTTAACCCCTCGATTGCCTGACTTCCTGTCTCCCTGCTGGCTGAAAGCCGAGCCAAATCAATTAGTCTGCAGGAATTACAGAGCAATAAATAACGAGGGCCAGTCGGCAGCAGCGGAGACGGGCGAAGAGGAAGCCAGAGTTATGGGGCCCCTCCTGTCTGCATGTGCAGCGCAGGATGCCGGGGCCTCCGACCTCCAACAATATCGCAATATCTCCTTTTTACGTGCTTCACTGCATGATGTTTACAGAATGAAGTATTTGGTGTAAGGAGAGAAAGATGAGCGACTAATGACCGTTTAACTTGTGCACTGTTTTCAGCGATGGAATGATGATTTACAGTAAGAGAAGAAGAAACCGATTTCCTCAATAAATGTATAGATATTACCATGAGCTCCATTCTGTCTTCTGGCCGTGTGGGTACCTGTGGGTAACTGTAGACGCAAGGAGGGGGGGGGGGGGGGGGGGGGGGGGGGGGTCCCTCCTGGCCGGTGTGGTGTTTTTTTTTTTTTTATTG
>NW_022280075.1:1469347-1495751 GCF_004355925.1 Anarrhichthys ocellatus | reverse complement strand
GGGGGGGGGGGGGGGGGGGGGGGGGGGGGGGGGGGGGGGGGGGTGTTGCTGCATCACCTGTGACCTTGGGTTGTCTTCTGATGTTACCTGATCCGTCCTGTTGCAGACTGTCCCAGTCAAAGCATCATGCTGTCTCAATAACACACACAGACACGGGGATACATTTTCAATTATGATGTGTTCATTTACAAAAGCAAAACCAGTATTTCTCTATGTGACGTGTGAATGATTTGAACCTTTATATAATACTGTTACAGGTCTGACACATTTTAAGGGTTCTGCATGTCTTTCTTTTATATGTATTAATTGTTGTTTTATTGCCAACGGGCGAACGGATTGTGACGTAACTTAAAAAATGAGACCTTCCCTAACTGCGATAAAAAGAATCAGTAAAGTAACTGTAGTCAACACTGAATGAACATGGAGGGCCAAGACTAGAGTTGAGACAGACGGCATGACAGTTTAATGTTGCATCAACATGCTGCTCGCATGGTCCTCTTTCCAGAGTTGAGAAGTCGTTCTTCCTACTTCGGTGGGTTCATGAGCGAAGTCATACTGCGGAAAGACAACGTGGACGCTACAAAGAAGGTGTGTTGTATTTCATTGCTCAGTGTTTAAACAACGCACTGATAGCCGTTTCCAGTATTAGCATGACAGCAAAGAGCAAAGGAAAAGAATCAGGTGACCCATGAAATATGATTGGGACTCATTTTTTTTGATTATTCTGACACCCCATGAATGCAGCACAAATGATCGTTGGTCAGTGACATTTCTGTAACATCGTATGAGCTTATATAACCTACCTACATTCAAGTGGGATACTGAATCAATGCAGTAAAATTCATATTTTTATCCTTATTTACATTGCGTCGCGGAAGCGCAACATCGACTCTCTGATTTCCTGTTGTCAGCACTGTTGCCACTGTTAGCGCTGTTGGCAAAATTTGCTGTTAGCCACCGGCTCAGACTGGCTCTCCATGTGCTGGCAGGTAATTTTAATATTTTACGACTCTCTGATGTTACTGGTTTCCTCTCTCCAGCAGCAGGCCGTGTCAGCAGACACCCGTATGGATCCACGTGGCTGCCAGTTGTGTTATGGCTGGTCCTCTGTGTGATAAGCTGCTCTCATGTTGTCCCAGTGTTAACTCAACATCCTGTGTCCACACTCTCTTCCTGGCCTTATCACGCACTGTGTGCAGACAGAATCACAAATACTTCCGGAGGTCAGTAGATAAAGTAGACCAACAAACATTACACTAAACCTGACACACACACACACACACACACACACACACACACACACACACACACACACACACACACACACATATAGAGTACAGGGCTGTAAACAGTGTTTGTGCTTATGGTCCAGGGTTCAGTGTGCTGCAGCAAAGTGGTTAAACTTTAAACAGGGATAAACAGAGTTGCTACATGTCCGAGTCCATATCCTCATTCTGTTTACTGGCTGATTAGATTGTAAAAAGACAAAATGTCCCATAAAGCAGTCCAAGTTTTGTCCTACATAGAGCTGAGTCTTCAGGAGTGTGACGACATTAGAGAGAGAAGACTACAAAGGACCACAAAGTACTACAAACTATATACAAATCTACAAAAACTAGCATTATGCTATAGCTGTCGCCTCTAACCCTGTTGTCTGAACAGCACAGGGACCAGTGGTCAAATTACACCGTGGCTTTTGGAGGAGCCCTATTTTTCCAATCTTACAGAGAATATTCAGCCTGGTACCACAAAGAAGCAAAAACATTCAATTTCAAGGCAATGGTTTGTGTTTCTTTGGTAAACAGACCAGACCGGGGCTGTATCCTATGACAATTATGAACCCACAGCCTTAAATGTGACATTTAGGCCATACGTGGCGCCAACAATGATGATATTTCATTTACTGTTACAAGAGAAAAATATTTGAATATGAGGACTAACCGATGTGTTCGGAAAATGTCACTGTACCCACTATATTGTAACAAGAAGTGTGTGCTGATAGCAAACTGACTCCGCTCCGAATCCGCCGATTTGGCCCCGTTCATTAAGAGGCTCATTTGGCCCAGACTCGTTCCGGATCCCTTATTCAAAACTAACTACAGAAATATCTAAAATCAAGCTGACCAACATCCTGATTGCTCTATAAAAGTGTGAATACTCTTATTAATAAAACCAAAACACAGACTTTTCAGTACACATAAAATAGTCAGTGTTGAATGCATGAAGATCTTTTTCTGGTTTTTATTTTATTTATTTCTGTCTTTGTCTCATGAGTCTACTTTCTTTCATTCTATCTCCCAAACTAAACTCTTTATCCCATTATGAGTTTCTAGCCTCCAGGTAACCGGGGACTTTGAGAACTGGGAGGCTGTTTGGAGTTGGTACGATACAATATTTGGCACAGCAAACCTTAAATATTTAGGCTGCTGGAGATGTTGGAGTTTCTATGATGTTATAAGGATGACAAGTCAAGAAAGAAGCCACAGATATTGTCAGCAGTGCAGTTTAATTTGCCTCTGAGAGACATTTTTATTGCCTTTTTAAGGATACAAAAGTCTTGTCTCAGTGCCTTCAAAACAAATATGATCCTTTGATTGTTGAAACTTGCCAAGTGATGATAACTGCAGTTGATTCAACAAATACAGGCCGGAATTTACTGAGCATGGATCTGGAATATGTCTGGCTCTCTCTGATCAAAGCTGGCAGTCTGTGTGGCTGAGGATGTGGATTCAAACCTTCCAGTAGTCAGTTAACATGACCTGCAGTTCACTCAAACTCTGGACTTTTGCCTCTTTGTTTGGCATATTTTTTTGCAGGTGGAAGAAAAATGCCACTTGAACTCACGTGGCACCAAATAACGGCAACAGGATACCTTGAACAGAAGATTTCTGATGTTCAAGCCAGTAATCACACTCTGGTGCGGACTAACAACCAGTCCAATTCCGCTTTCGAGACATCTCGGACCTGTGTTGGACTTCTGCAGATGTCCAATGTTTGTTTGACATCTAGGCCGAGAAGAACACACAGAATATGTTAAATCAAGTCCACAAAAATAGAGACGTTTAAAAAGTATTTCACAAGGAATTGGAGGAGAAGGGGTTTGTTAGCACAGTAGATCAGTGCTGAGCTACTTCAAATCTCTTCTTTCCACCGGACATGCCTTGACCTCAACATGCACGTCTAAAATAGCACTTTAAAATAATTAATAATACTGGTTGTAATTAATGTTACACACACGCACACACACACACACACACACACGCACACACACACACACACACACACACACACACCTCCAAACACCCAGACTGAGACTTTTATCAGCTCATGCAGGAGGGGAGCTCAGAGAGAGAGAGAGAGAGAGAGAGAGAGGCTCTGGGTGAGAAAGATTTATTGTACATGGGAGATAAGAGACACACTCACATATGTATAGACCACACACCGTGTACACAGGAGATAACACGCACACACTGACACATCATCATGCACACACACACACTTCAAAAGCCTGTGCTGGCTGGGATCACTGCTGCCCTCTCCTCCCTCCTCTTGACCCCTAACCTCCATCTCTTGATTCTCTCGTCTCGCTGTCTCTGTCTTTCATCTTACTCACATTTTTCTCTCTGTCTGTCGCTGGCTCTTTGTCTTTTCTAGTGCAGATTTTGTGGGAAGTTCTAGTTTCCTCATTTTGGTCATAAAAGGCATTTATCTAAGTTAAATGCTGAGCTACGGACTAAGTCTGATTAAGGTAAATAAATAAATTAAAGTCAAATTAAAGTAAATTTAATTAAACTCATATTGAGCATGATATTGAGAGATATTTTCAATGATATTGAAAGAATTGTCGAAAGTTATATTGCACAGATTAATGAAAATAATATTGCACATGAAATAGAAATGTAATAACGTACGATGTTAAAAAAAGTGCTATTGCACCTGTGGTTATTATTGTTGTGTGTTCCTGCAGAAGAGGAAGGAGTTATATAGTTTGATGGCCACAGGTAGAGAAGATATAGAAAATATAAGTTTGGAAACTAACCATCAGATGAACTAATCTTCTGTGGAGGACAAAACAAAGACAAACCTCTAAATAAAGTGGTTTATATCATCTAGATAAGCTGGAATCTCGTTTACAACCTGTCTGATTATCTGAACTCCCCCTCTGGACATCGCTGTAGCAACGTCATCATAATACCAGATCTCAGCTGTTCATTTGTTCATCACGACTGATAAGAATGATTGACAAAACTACAAAAATAAGGCTCAGGATGTAATAACCTGTAAGTTTCCTTTCCATTGGGAACAAATTGGCTCAGGAAGGCGACTTTACACGGATACTAGGATTCTAATACACTGAATCCCCTAAAAAAGCAACCAGGTAAGTGTTCCTTTGAATTAGAGACAATATTCATATTCATATTCATTAAGACTAATATTTAAAGACTATTAACAATGGAATCCCCTTCTTAATCATGTTAATATTAACTATCTATAATTATTCACTGAATACATCCTTCAGTATCGTACCACTCAAAAATCACAATAAAGAAAAACCAAAAAAGAAAATTAGAAGGTCACTGCAATGCATGCATCTGCAGGGAGCTGCAGCCAAATGAGCTAGATGAGCCAACGAGCTCATTACACACAGCTGGGGCGTGTGTTAAAATCACGTCTGGGTTTGTAGGTTTCCAGTGAAAGCATCCGTTTAGCTAATATTTCCATTGTTTTAATGCAAAGACAGAGACAAAGACACAGATCTGCTTTATTTTAAATTATACTTTATTTCATAAAAAAACAAAACAATAAACAAATAAATTAGATATTTCTAAAATAATTATCTGGAGGAAATGTTTAAGAACGTGGTGATTGTTTACAGTTTGTATCTGGGAGAAGAGCAGATAACTGGAATGTAAAGATGCATATGTATCCGGACACTTTGCCTACGTTTGCATTTAAATGTGAAGAGCTTCATTCTAAAATGAGACACCAATTGTCACTAGATGATTGACAGCGTGGAAAGCAAACAAATGAGGGAGAGAAGACACGTGAATCCTTCATTGACTAAACGGTTGGCTGGTTACACTTCATTTTGAAATCAAACCCTTCATTTTTCACTTGAAACAAAAAAGACCAGAGAGCAATCTAGCAACACAGCTGGTGATGCAGGTATCAGCCAAGACAGACACATATGTTTCAAACCTAAATCAATTAAGTTCCATGGAGTCAGTTTGGTGAACTTTGGTGAATTTTGACAAGCATATTTCCATACAACTGTCAAAATGGTTGCTTTGTTTGCGTCTGCGGTCTGATTCAGGAGGTGGGCCGAGGACACGGGGGAGTTCTCTGCAGCTGGTCCCGGTGGCCAATCTGAATTAAGATTTGTAAATTTAAAAGATGGCGGCTGTGGGGATAAAGATAGGGGAGTATGGGAGAGAAGAGGACACATTAACATAATAAGAGCCTCTTCATTTGCACACAAGGCCAAGCTATCCCCACACCACCACCCCCACCCCTGCAGAACTCCCTCTGGTCCGTAGTCACACCCATTAAGCCTGCAAAGCCTTCATTGTCCGGCCGGGCTGCGGACCTGAAGACCCCTCGCCAACAGATTGGGCTGGGTGAAGGGTTACAGCCAGACAAAGGAGGCTCCCTCCCCCCCTCTCCTCTATTTGAAATCAATCACACTGGCTTTCACATGCAGTGCCCCCCTCCCTTGTCAACAGTGACAGTGGGCTTGGGCCAGCTCCCCAGCATAGTCCCCAGTGCTGAATCGTCAGTACTCCTTTCAGAGTCGAGTCCCACCCTGGACACACACTGTCTCTGACAATGTAGACTGAAATACTGAAGCTGTTGTTGGAGGAAGACCATGGACTGTTGTCTCAAACTATGCGCGCTTGTTTGTACATGTAAATGAGTCTCATGACTGTTTCAAAACTCGTTTTATAACTTAAGAAATGCATCCGAGCGAAATAATTGGTGGGTTTTCATCCAACAACAGCAACAAGAACTGGAACTCCTTCTGGTATTCAACCACAAATTGTTTGATTGGGCTGGAGGTCGAAGCAGCTTACTACAAAATGACAAATGGAGGGTTTCATTCCAAAAATGTAAGCCATCGTTAAAGGCCAAATCCATCATTTTTGTACCACATACGTTTGAGGTTTGAGTCGTCAGATTTTGTTTTTCTCGGTTAGTCAAAATACTGGTTGGTTTTTTACATTTGTTTTGCAAAAGCTGCTGATGTAAACCAATTTTTAACAGCATCTACTGTTTGTTTATGATTTGGGGGTGATTTCAATGTTTTGTGTTTCATTTTGGGGGATCATTGGGTTCAAACCTTCCCTCGAAATGTAATATTTTGGAATAAAACCCGAACATGAATACAGTGTGACAGCTGCGACAGGTTTGGCACTTGAAACACTTGATTAAATTCCTCTCTCCTTTCTCCTCCAATAACCTTCATTTTGTGTCATTCAGAATAATTTATAAAGGCAATCGTCTTTCTGCTGTTGATATGTACATACAATATTTTAATATTCTAATATATTCACAGGAAATCGTAAATTCAGGCACTTTGCTGCCACTACAGCCACTTCTTAGCACACGAGATCCTGAGATTTAAGACCGTTTTTTCTTTTTTAAATAAGCAACACAAAAGTAAAATAATCTTATATAGAGAGATTTATATTTAACTATCAGTTTCTTCTTTTTTTATCATAGCAAAATAAATCTTTTGTTTTTGTTAAAATTGTCTTTATCACGAGGTTTCTCGCCCTGGTTCTGGGTTGTGTGAGGAGATCATTGTCCTTCAAAGAAAGCATTTGGAGGCCTTTATGTGTACCAGGATCTACTCCTGTTCTGTTTAGTGCCGTAGTTTTCCAACGTTTCCAACTGTTCTTGGACACAGCACCAGAGCTGATAGTCCAAAGTACCGCGTTTGTGTTTGTCCTCTTTTCCGATGCCCACGGTGAAATGTTTTTCCTCAAACCTTCACCATGTGATGAAGCCCACCAGCCTCAGTGCTCCATGTGCATACATGTGTTTATATGTGTGTGTATACTGTGAATGCCCACCTATATCTAAGGGCTTCGTCTGGTGCCATAATGGAGGTCCAACTTTAACTTGACGAAATGCTTCTGCGGACCACCAATATGGCCGCCAGTGGATGTGTTACATGTGTTCATGTCTGTAAACGTGTGGGTGCCGTCCGTTGCGAGTCTATCGGAGCGCCGTCTTCATGTCTACCCTGGAGCACACGTCCTGGTAGCCCAGGAGGCAGGGGTCGGTGGACAAGGCATCGTGGGTAAAAACAGAGTCGTTGTCAGAGGAGCAGGAGCTGGACGTGTCCTCGCACGACGGGGAGTACTGCTCGAAGGGCGTCGACAGGTCCAAGTACTGAGGGATGAGAGGGAGTTCAGACGTTAGAGAAATGTTGGCGTCTCAAGAAACATCAAGATGTTTGTTAAAAAAAAAGGCTTTCGGACTGCGAGTGAATTCGCTTTTAGTTGTTTCAGGACCACCGAAACCATTACCGAGACAAATTAAAAGCTAGAAATATGTCTTTTGATGCATGTAAGAACCAAAAAATCCTTCACATGAAATATTGACCAATCTGCAGGCTGCTCTGACTTTTCCGCTCTTTGGACGCTGCAGCCGAACATTACATTTTTGTTGTTTGGAGCCTCTAAGCCCCGGATTCTGCTCGCTGTGCATTAACTCTCGGGAACTAAATACATCTGGACTGCAGATTGTGAAAGAGAGGATGTTTGTGTTCATTTCCACGAGTGCATACGTTAGGCTGTGTGCATGTGTATGTGCAGTTTCATTGGGGGGGGAGTAGGTGCATGGATGTGTGTTTGAAACCCACCTCGTCAGAGATGGACAGCAGCACTTTGTCCAGCTCCTCCACCAGCTGCTTGAACGTCGGCCTCTGGGTGGGAACAGCGTGCCAGCACTCACGCATCATCATGTAGCTACAGAGGAGAGAAAAAACCCACAGCAAAAATTATTTTGACCATTTAGAAAATCTATGAGAACATTATCAGCTTTGCAAAGTTTAAGTTTAGTTGATGGATGCAATGCTTATGTTATATATATATATATATATATATATATATATATATATATACTACATACAGGGTTCATACACATTTTAATCAATAAAGACTTTTCAATAACTCTGAAGCACATTTTCATGATCATACAAACTTCTTTGTTTGAATAAAAAAAAAGGATAAATGATCCGAGTCTGACGTTATCCCACACAGAGAACAATGTAACGCGACAAAACTGATCTGCCGAACATTGAAGTATTGTTCAAATAATACAGATTCTGTCAGTTGATCTTAATTGAGCCACATTTGTTCTTTTACACAGGTATTTGGGAAGCCTATTTCATGACTCTTCCTATATTTATAATATATTGTATATTTATTTTTCCAAAACTTCTCCAGGCTGTACAAACCCTGTATATATATATACATATAGGGAGGGGTGTTGCAGCCAAAAACATACTAAAAGCATCATGAGTAAGACACTCTGGCTTACAGTTCATGTGTGCAGTTGGAGGGTTTGTCCATGCGGTGTCCTTCCTTCAGCAGCTTGAAGAGCTCCTCGACGGGGATACCAGGGTAAGGGGAGCCGCCCAGCGTGAAGATCTCCCACATCAGTACACCAAACGACCACCTGAGCAGAGACGAGGGGATCAGGACACGTCTACTTTTGTTTACAGTGGTGTACAACGATGTTCGACAAAGACAGAGCGCTTGAAGATACGATACAATTGACCCTTCGCTACGCTCCTGACCCTTGTCGGTGCTGACCAATGCGAAAGGTCAATTAAGTTTTTTGGTCGTTCAGAGTTGATGAGTACAGTTACGTGATGCTTTGACAAGACAGGTAATGGAAAAATAATTGTCTTTGTTATAAAGAACTAGGTTTCTTCCGTGCAGGTACGAGAAGTTGGACTTACACGTCGCTCTGGTGCGTGTAGACTCTGTCAAACAAAGCCTCTGGTGCCATCCACTTCACCGGCAGCCGTCCCTGCAGAGCGAACACGGACAAGTTAGAGACTCACATTCATTTATCACAACAACTCACACGTTCTTCTGTTTCTAAAATGTTTTTCTCTTTTCTTCGTTCACAATCCTACCTCTCCTCCCTCCTCGTCTACCCTCTTTTCTAATTAAGTCCCATTAAGCCTGCTGCCAATCAGTGGGAAACATCAGACATCTGTCTTGAGGAGTATTAAAGCCGTGAAAGGAACCTGGCTGAGGGGCAGACATGTTTACAAGCAGCCTTTCTTTTCTTTTTCTTTTTTACAAACAACCAGCTTCCGCTTTCACCTCTAAACAATTTAAATATCTTGACCTGAAGATATTTAATTTGTTTTATTGGATGATCTCAACATGGTACTTTTTAGGGGAAATATTCCTGTTACTTTACAGGGTCAGAGGTCAAATAGAAGCACATTTTAGCATATCAGCTGTGTAACATTAAAAGGAGAGCAGCAATTTAGTTGTACTCTTACTCTCCCTACTGGAAAGCAAGTTTCCTCACTGCAAAGCTATACAGGAGTGATTTCTAAATACATTCCACGACAAACTGTCACTCACATTTGTGGTTTTCTTGTAGTAGTCGATCTGGTGGACTCCTCTGGCCAGGCCGAAGTCAGCGATCTTCATCACGTTGTCCTCCGTCACCAGAACGTTTCTGGCTGCCAGATCTCTGTGGATGCACTGCGGAGAGAGAAGAGAGAGAATTAAAGACTGACACAAAACTCTAAAGTGAGCTTAAGGCCAACAGCTGGGTCTCCAGATTAGAAGATTAGCATAAAGTTTAAATGGCCCTGGTTGATATGCTAAGAGATTGAATGTTGAATTTGGAAAGTGGGCTGAATGCATCAGGGATTTTTATGAGTATGTTGCCAGTATTTTTAAACCGCTCCCCCTTTGTCAAAAGTATAAATTTACAGTCCTGGCCCAACAAGAGGGTCGAACAAAACTTTATTATCAAGTTTATACATTCATGAAATGCACTTTTTGAAGTGAGACTTGTGGCGCGACACTTTCTCTTCTGTTCCAAGTCGCGGTTAGGAGTATTCATGTAAAAACATGGCGTTACGGGAGGTAGAAATGATTCACTGCACATTTTCTCCAAAAATGAAAAGACTCAGGAGTCTAAAGTCAACACACAGCGGCTCATTTTAGTGAACGCATCAAATTTAAAATGTCTTTATATAGAAACCAGGGAGTTTGAAGAAAAAACAAACCCCTTGTGAGGGAAAAAAAGAAAGGCACTCTTTGCCCACATTGAATGGATATCATTAAGTTTATTTTGGTTTTCATTCGAAATAGATGTGGGATTTGTGGGGACGTGCAAAATGAACCAGGGTTGGTTTGTGGGTGTCCCCATAATGGAGGGTTAGTTTCAGGCTCCTGCATTCTTAGGAGGCCGTAGAGCCAGAAACCTGATGCCTGCACCCAGACGACGGCTCTGCTGCCTGTTTGCTAACAGATTTATGGCAGCGCTAAAAGGGACAAAGCCCTGCGATGGAGGGGGACGGACAGATGGATGGAGAAGAGTAAACAGGACTGAAGCTGCGGCAGCTTTCTGCTTAGGAATGCCTGTCTGAGACACCGGCTGGCAGACAAAGAGACGTGTTGATAAGAAGCACACAGACAGAGTGCATGCTGGGAAAATGAAAGGAATAGAAACATGAGGGGGTTGGGATGGGAAGAAAGAAAGAAAGAGAGAAAGGGGCAGACAGATGCAAAGACAGATCTATCTGAAGGCCAAGTGCCCCAATCCCAAAACACAGAATTACACGAGAACTCAATCCTAATCCTAATTCCAAACTTCTGATACTACAAAGCATTTTACTATCCTGCTTTCCTTTTGTGGCTCCATTTCCCGCCCAGGGATGTGGATACATTTTACTGAATTGTTGTCTGATTCCTAAACATCCCTCTTAAGTCCCTTGAGATCACCTAAAACCATAAATCAATCGTCTGGCTCACACCAAAAGTACTACGCATTAGAAGTCTCAAGTTACATTTGAGTGCTGAATATATCTGTTGGGGCTACCTAAGCATATGGATATTGTCTACTAAAATTAGCAAAGAAAACTACATGGTTTTAGTTCAACAACAATGTATAACACGCTTAGTCATCTCTGGGTTCTTTTTTCAATAAAGTTTCGTCCGTTAAGGGGAAAGAAAACATCATAAATTCCCAGAATCTAAGATGATGTCTTCAAATATCTTTGGCTTTTTTTTTTATTTGTCAAGCTGCTTATATGATTAAACAAATATTAATATAGTCAATTAATTACCAGTCAGTCTGTTGGTCGAATAATATAATCTTTTCTGCACTTAAGTTTCCTGACAAGCTTCTTAACTGCCGGTGAAAATTACAAAAACTCTTTAGACACAAAGTGCCCAAAAAAGAAATGTACATCAAATGTATAATCATATATAAGTGTTGAAAAAATGGCCTCTTGCTTCCATGAAACATATGAAGAAAATATTTACAGCCAACACAGACTGTTCTTCTTCTACTACAAGACTCTTTAAAGTGAGCGTACCCTTTTGGAGGCCAGGTACTCCATCCCTCGGGCCACCTGGTAGGCGCAGGACAGCAGGTCTTTGAAGGTAAGCTGCTCTTCAGGCACCTTGGTCACATCAAAGGTGTAGTCCATGCCTGGGGGTCTCCGGGCCCGCAGATACTCCCTCAGACTGCCTTTGGAGGCGTACTCCACCAGCACATACAGAGGCCCTGAGGGGGGAACACAAACAGGATGAAGGACGGAGCTGTTTCTATTGTTGTTTTAGCCTTGAGGCTTGGGATCACCATCGTTGAAAAACTAACTAAATTAGTTGTTTCTTGAGATTTACAATAATAAGCACCCTCAGTTGAAGCAGAAATGAACCAGTTTAGTTAGATACTCACCATCCTGTGTGCAAACCCCAAGCAGGTTTATGATGTTCTTGTGTTTGTCCATGACCTTCATCAGCTCCATCTCCGAGATGAGGTCTGCCAGATCTTTGTCTGTGGCGTCATCTTTAGGGAAAAATACATTTTGTTTAGAAGACAGAAGACTTAGGCTGATATCGAGAGGCATTTTTGTGTTTGTATTATTTCTTTCCTACCTTTGAGCATCTTAACCGCCACAGTGGAGGCCGGATCTGGAGAGTCCTTGTTGATGCTGTAGGCATCGGCTCTGACCACCTGACCAAAGCAGCCTTCTCCTAGAGGTTTGCCCAATGTTAAACTAGAGAAAGAAAGAGCGAAAGTTAGCGAAAATAAGCATGCACAAATGACAACTGTACAAATCCATAATTTGGGGCTCTGGCTTCCTAAAGCAAAGGCTGGGTAGGGCCAAAAGCTGGCTGTGGGCTCGTTTCTTTTTTGGTCCCACAAATGAGTCCCAAAAGCCAAACTAAACTTAGTGAAGAAATACTCTCTTTGCAAGAACTTTTAAGTAAACTCTGAAGACACATTTCTTTCAAACGTGACAGCCGAGTGTAATTACTTTGCAGATGATGGCGGAAGCGATTCTAACTTGCAGATAACTTACTTCTCTCTGGGGAACTCCCAGTCCGGGTCGTAGGGCAATTCAAACTCCATGACTCCAGCCAGCATGGGAGAGCAGCTGGACGAGAGGCGAGCCACCCTCATAAGCGACGCACTGGACTTCCCTGACGAGTTGGACTCCACCGAGTACTGAAGGAAGAGGTACAGAAAATGTTGTTAACATGAACATACAGGAAGGTCTCAAGTGTGGGTGGCTCGAAACCACTATAAACATGCTTCCTGCAAACTCAAGCATACCCTGGGGCTTTAGTCATTGTCGACTACTTTTTAAAGTTAGAGAAGACAGACTTGGAAGTTCCCATAATGCATAGCGCCCTGTACCTGTCTGCGAAGAGGAAACTTGGAGAGCTTCTGGACTGGCAGGGCATCAAACGGCTCCCTTCTGGGGTGGACCTGCATTCGACACAACACCACGATGACGATGGCCATGATCAAAGCCAGGAAACCACAGGCGTAGATGATGATGTCAGTGTACTTTGTCTCCAAGGTCTCAATAGCGTCTGCTGCTTCCTCCTCTATAGGAAGAAAGGGACAATTAAAAAAAAGAAGATATCACTCACTGAATCTTTTGCTGCCACACATTGTTTTTTATGCGGTGCAGCTTTATATTTAAGTTTATCAGCTTAGTGCAGTATTTGGCAGCAATGCAAGCATTTTTGGAAGAATTAAAAGTTTAAATAATTCTAGCAATTAAGTAAATTCTTTTCAGCTCTGATTCATGTCGCCTTCGGTTCGTTCTTTACCTGAGAGGACGGAGAGCCAGGCGGACTGGTGCGCAAATCCAATTGAATTTCCAGCCAGACAGGTGTACTCTCCTGCATCCTCCATGGTCACTTTGGACAAGTAGAGCACCTCCACCTCTGACATGTTCAGACTGCCGGTCTGCACAACACGATTGCAGAAAAAGTGACATTAACAGATATTCAACAATCATCACGATACAACTCCTTTTAAAAGTTCCACTAGAGGCTTTAACTATTGTTGAGCAAACTAATGCTACTTGTTTTTGGCACTTGTACATCAAGAAATCATAAACATAGGAAAGCAAATTGGAGGAGATAAAGGTAAAAGATAAAGCAGGTTCCAGTCTTTTGGATATCAGAACAGCGATAAGAACTTGAGCATACTTTAGCTAAAGTTTGACTAACCTTGAGGACCCGAACGTAGGGCGTCCCATCAGAGCCGTAGCGGCTGCCGTTCCTTTCTATGTGTTTGAGCCACTGAATGTGAGGCTGGGCGTCGCTGTAGACCTTACAGTGGAACTGGACGTCGCTGCCCACCACTGCTGTGATGTTGGCTGGTAGACCGGCCTGCAGGATGGGCCTGTGTGGGGAACGCTCTGTGTTGGGAAAAAATCAAAGAAGAGATGAGCAAAGTGGGCGAAGATGAAAGAAACATGTCTGCTTTCTAAACAAATGTCTGCAATTGCCAAGCAGTTGTCACAGTCACATATAATGTGTTTCCATGCTGGCATACCAGAGCAGGAAATGTCATTTTGGGGTGGAAATTGGTTCCACTAGCATGGTTCTTTTTCAGCTGGTCGCCAGGGCTCTCTTTGATCTGTGGTTACTCTCGCTCTCTGATCTCGTTAGTTGTCTCGTTAGTCTTCTCCCCCCGTCGGCGAGGACAGAAACTGACCCCGCGGTGGACGGGCAGCGAACAAATGAACAAACAAACCGCAGCCCTCCTCAATCTCCTGTCACAGGTCAGGTAGAAAACTGGTGTGGACGCCTGATCGTCCACATCCTGCCCATGCGCCCCTTTCCCCTTCTGCTCACCCCACCGGCTTATCCCCTCCCTCAGACTGGAGGTATGCCTTTTCCACAAGTGCTGACTAATGACTGTTGCTATCGCTGCCGTAAATACTGTCAGCCAGATCACAAAGTGTTGAAACTGAGATTTAAAGAATAATCTCTTATGTCTGTTTACCTGAATTCTGAAAATTAAACCAAAACCTTTTTAATATTCACACACTCTTGAAAATGTGTCCAGACAGCGCTGGATCATCCATTTCTTACCCAGGACATCGAGGACGTAGCTGTGAGCGATTGAGCCATATTTGTTCTCCACCAGGCAGGTGTAGTTTCCTCTGTCTGAAGGCACGACGCTCTCCATCACCAGGCTCCAGTGCTGGTGTCTCAGCTAGCCAAAGAAACACGCACAAAAAATACATCAGCATGGATAGACACTCACTGAGCTTTATAAAACTCATATATCACTGTAAACTCTGCCGGATCATCTGAATGAAACCAGCTGTGATTCAGCTTTATTTAGAATTCAGGAGATGGAACCCATCCTCACCTTGATGCCCCCAATGCGGTGCTCTCCTCTGAATTCACGTCCATTTTTTAGCCAGCGGATGCTCGGCATGGGGCTGCCCATGGCCGGGCAACGGAACTTCACCGTGTTGCCTGCAGGAACAGCATACAGCTTCTTCTCCATACGCTGAGTGTGGGTCCAGTAAGGACCTGTATGGACAAAGACCAACCAATGACACGTTAGTCAGAGAAGGCTCTGATGAAGCCTGGAGGTTGAGTTGTACTAGTTCCCAAAGGAACAACAGCAACAACGTACCTCTGGAGAAGTAAACCTGGTCGTTTTCGATCTCAGCCGATGAGTCCTCCAAGCCGTTGTCCTCATCATCGTCCCCCGACCCCAATGAGTCTGGAAACAAATACAGGTAACATGAAATAACACTTTTCTCGATCTTTGTTTGGTCTATAAAATGTCAGAGATCAAAATGCTCATTGCAATCCAATAGCACCGGCAAATTTTGTCGACCGATTAATCTACTTGTGTCATCTCAAATGTAATGTAACATAATGTGCGCAGCAAGAGTGTCTGTGAACAGGTGGTTGTTTTGTACAAGTAAATAATGTTAACTTGGCAACATTAGGTACAACCGTGAAATGCAACACCAATTTTAAATCCCTAAAACAACTGTTAGTTAACAGTGTTGGTGTCCTTACCTGCCACAGTGATGGTGAAGTTCCTCACAGGCTCTTTGGTTCCCCGCAGAACACACACATAAATGCCAGAGTCCTCGTATGTCACATCTGTGATCTCCACGATGGCGCCGCGGATCTGGATGCGGGGCGTGGGCAGAACCCGGTGCCCCTCCTTGTACCAGTTCACCGCCATGCCGGGCCGGGTGCTCGGGTCGCAGCGCAGTTTCAGGACGTTGCCCGGCTCCAGCAGAAGACGCTCCGTGGTGTCCTCACTCAGGTCGTCAATAACATCTGTTGAAAGAAATTGAAAATCGGCACAAAATTGAGTCTGTGCCCCTCGTTTCGTTTCTTTCCCTCATTTTCTATATTCTACTCTTTCTTGCACATGTCAGCAGGTTATTTCTTCTTCTCCTCTCTGAAGTAAGTGGCCGTCCCCTCAACTATGACCTTCAACACTTCAACTCCATTATCTCCTCTACCAACAAACACACAATGAAATTGCCATGGAGACCAGGAGGCCAACCCTCCTCCACACACCCCCTTCTCCTCCTCCTCATCTTTTTGTTCTCCTGTGGATTATTGTGGGACTGAGAGCAATCTAGCTAACACTACAAACTCCCCCCCAAAACAGAAAGAAAAAGAGAAGGAAGAAGACAATCTGAAGCTAATGAACATGTTGCAGCGTGACAGTGGATGGAGAGTAAATCTGAGGGGCGGTGAAGGTTCACTGGAGATCTAAGTGAGCGATGGGAGGAGAGAAGTTCATTCCAGCCTGGGGAGGACGAGCCCACACAGATGGCCGCCATACTATCTTCAAGAGTCTGTGCTGTCTTTTCTGGGTTTTACAAACTTATTCTGAACAGCTTAAACTCCCGCATTGTCAATATTTAAAGAAATTGCAATGTCAGAAAAGGATTCAAACTAAAACACTTTGGGATTTGACAATGTTTATTTTGGATTTAACATTTTCCAGCATGAGTACTAGGTTACCTGATGTGATTATTGCAGCAGTCAGGTCCACGTTTCGAGAAATGATGGGACCTGTTGGGAGTAAAAAGTTGAGGTTAGAATATAACGTAATACTTGGTCTTGACAGATGCTAAATTGTCAAGACCAATGTAGCACTTACTGTGCTGTCTTTTTGGGGTTTTACAAACTTATTCTTGACAGCTTAAACTCCCGCATCATCAATATTTAAAGGGACTGCATCGTAATAAAAGGATTCAAACTAAAACACTTTGGGATTTGACAGTGTATATTGTTGGATTGAACATTTTCCAGCATGATAATTAGATTACCTGATGGGATCTCTGCAGCAGTCAGGTCCACATTTCGAGAAATGATGGGACCTGTTGGGAGTAAAAAGTTGAGGTTAGGATATAACGTAATACATCGTCTTGACAGATGCTACATTGAAGTATAATTTGGCTAAAAGTCTGGACTCATTGTATGAAGTTGACACCAAAACTAGCAAAATGTGCCCAAAATGTTGGTGTGATGATAAGAGTGTCTTACCAGGCAGGACCTCCAGCCACGCCGACTGTATGGCTTGAACTGCCTGTCCTTCGTGGGTGCTCTCGGCCATGCAGATGTACTCTCCACCATCCTCCAGACTAATGTTGGACAGATGCAAAGTGTTCACCTTGGACACGTTGCTCTGCAGGGCCTGCGTGGAGGAGTGATCATTTAAACCTCTTGTATATAATCTAATAATCATCTAATATGATGAGGACTGAATCAAAACATAAAATTGTTTGTTTGTATCTGTCGGCGGATCTGTTCTCACCGTCAGAGCCCTGAGGCGAGGCGGTCCTCCCTGGCTGACCTCCATCTTCAGCCACTGCACCTTGGTGGATGCCGACCGGTGGACTTTACACACCAGCTTTGCCTGACCACCCACCAACCCCGTGGTGTTTTCTGGGTAACCTGGCACGATCAGAGGCCTGGAGACCCGAAGATCTGGATAACAAAAAGGAGATACATATAGAAAATGAGTCTTAATTTTAGATATTGGGGAGGCATTTCACCTCCACTTGCATTTCTAGCTTGAACCTTTCTTCCTCTGAACAATTTTATTTACTCCTAAAATACCAGATTCCAGGTATCATGTTATGGTGAAGTCATAGGATAAAAGAGTCCAGTGTTTTAAACAAACTGCCTCAAACCTCCTTGGTCTGAACAAGTTCTCGAGTGAACAAGACAAAAAAAATTGTCAAAACAGACCCTAGAGGTTTCAGTTTACCTCTGAAAGGTCCGGCAACAGAAGTACACCATGTACCTTAACAGCCGCTGTCATTTAATGCTACCAGGAACCGGTGATAGAGTGCCCTGATAACCCAGCTACCATAGTGTAACCATCAGCCACAGTGCCCTCCATTCACCGGGTCACTCGCCCATTCGTGTGCTCGCCCACTCACTTGTTGGAGCATATGTGCGCCCTGGCTGGGGACCTCGCTCGCTGCTCAGTCACTCAGAACGAGCAATTTTCCAGGGCAATTTTCTGTCTGATTGCTTCCTGCGAGCGCTTAGTGAAAAGGCAATCTGTTCCCTTGTCAGAGTGAAGTGCTTTCAGGAGCACACACACACACAGCTACAACCTTTGTGAGTGGGAAATCAGACACGCTGATTGGTCAAAGCAGCCATAAGGAAAACAAATTAAAAGAGCCGTGGTGATGGATAGTTTTAATGTGAACACATTACACATACACTAACTGGGTCAAAATATTAAGAATAAGAGATCCCAACAAGCATCTTTATCTAATGGAGCAAACACAGTAAAACATTCACAGAGATGAAAACACACACACACACACACACACACACACACACACACACACACACACACACACACACACAGCCGTGGTAATGAACTTGCAGAGAAGGGGACGGTGCCCTGGAGTTGAACTCGCAGCAGAGTGTGAATTGTCACCCAGAGGCGAGGGGGCAAACAAAACACAACACAACACAAACAAACCGCTCGGCCGGTGCGAGCAAGCCATCAGCCAGCCGGCCGGTCGGCTGGGCTGGCAGCGCAGAGCTCTCTGTGGAAACCAGTTGGGACAATGAGGAGTCTCATGCCCTGACCCGGGAGTAGAGCAGCAGAGCTACAGGTCCGTTTTATCTCTGCAAAGCTACAGCACACCTCAAAACCCTTTCGTTTTGTTCTAGAGGAGAAATGCTGAAGTTTGATCCAATCAGCTTTAATTCTAAGGAGTTAACTCTTTATTTTAACGTCATAAATACAATCTATAGGAAGTGACTATGAGCACTTTTTAAAGTGTTTATTGATGTATATATAAACAGATATTGCATGGTTGACAATATCATATAACACAGTTGCTATAATATGAATCGATCTACTTATACTCATAAATATGATCTTCCTGGGAACAGTTCTTCTCCACTCTCCGAACAATTCTCCATCTGCTGTCGGAGGCCAACAGATGCAACGGACAGCCCCGAAGAATTCTAGTAAGTGGACCTTGAGTCCCACTATTGTTTCTGAGGTCATAAATGAACCTGCGACTTCAACATCTCAGATTTGTATGAAAAGCTAATGAAAGCATCTGCTCTTTTGCGTCATCGTATAGCATTAGATATGATTACATACTTCGCTAACAATCGTTCATTACCTGTTTTTGACGCAGTCACAGGTGCCTGATGTATGAGAAGTTATAATAAACACTTCCTCAGGCAGCTCTGGCCTGTTCAGCAGATGCCCTCCTAAAACAAATAAATGCCAACCAACTTATGCAGAGAACAAAGCAAAAGAGGACGTTCTTTGGGACAATCTGTTCTCCTTAATGTTGTGTAGTTAAACAATTACAATATGCTACACATCCATTTGAAAAACTTTTTTTCTTTCTCTTAAAAAACAGGACCAAGCAAGGATTTTAGTTGCCAGCCAAATTTTGACATCATCTCTGTATATTTCCTGTTTTTATGTTGGCGTTGATGTTTGAATAGAGAGCAGCCAAAATCTATTTAAGCTTGCCAGATATGTACAGACAAAGGCTATACTCAGACTTTTCTATAATCTGTAATGATGTGGCAGAAAACACCACTGAAAATAAGTTTTTCGGCGGGGGGGGACATTGGACAAGTCAGATCCCTGCATTTAGCAGCATGTGGCCAGTAACATTAGATGTGTAATTATATTTCGCAACATGACAGAAAACGCCCGGTGGCTTGTTTCTGTGCAGAAAAGAAGCGATCTTCCACTTTGATTTGAGTCTCTTCTAAAATCACAGAAACTCCAAAAGGACCAAGATAAAAGTTGCAACGCTGCCTTCAAAGCTGCAACCTGCATGTTTTACGACCTGAAGATCTCTGTATGATGCCGGTTCAACTCTTAACTCATCCTTCTTAAATAAACCACAGAGTTTTTTCTTTTGCATGTTGTCCTCTGAGCCAGCAAGCCTCGGCTGGCCTCGCGGGGGCCCAGAAGTACAAAGATGCAGAGGAGACAGCTTCTGTGCTCGATGCCTCCGGGGCAACACAACCCACTTTGTCTTTCATCAATCTACACACAAAAATGTCCCCTAGTCCTTTAATTTGACTTAACAACATTATCTACTTCACGGCAAAGGAGAAGCAACTGATTCGACTGATTGTATTGGACAAGTTTACTGATTGCGCCGTAACCCAGTGGAAACAATCTGACAATTGCTGACATTTTGCATTGGCTTCTGTTTGTAAAGCATCCATGACCCCCCCCCCCCCCCCCAACCTCTGTAGCTGGCACACAGCCAGGCAGACTTACACTTCCGAGTCCCGGGACCTCGGACGGATCAGGTAGCTCAGTTTACAGCGGCAAAAACACTGAGAGCTTTCGCCCCCCTCCCCCCCTTTCTCCTTCCAAGACTGGACTGCAGCCTCTCTGTCATTTTTCCTGTCACCTTGACTTCCTCTGTGGTCATGGCTGCAAAGAAACGGACACTTTCTAAGAAAGGAAAGTGGGCTGATCGAAAACCATCGCAGGTATACACAGTTATGTTGAGGCAGACATTTTTTCTGCCCAGTAAATTGAGGATAAAGACGTAATACAATCAGACCTTTCAGTCACACACCTATCTTACTTTTATGCAGCACAAAGCCCCAACAGTGAGGAAAGAAACCATCTGTGAAGCCTCTTAAAATGATGTGGTTTCAGTTTTGACAACATTTGATAGTTTCAAGCATCATCACCTGCAGGGTAAAAAAAGCAGTTCAGGTCTTACCTTTAGTCCTTCCTTCGTTGATGGCCCTGGCTGAGAATCTGTCCATCAAGCAGAGCAGGAGAACACAGAACGTGCAGATCTTCTCCATCTTCTTCATGCTTGTCTTCTGGTTAAAAAGGCAGAAATATACGCTGGAAGCCTGGAGTTGGCCTCACACTCCGGTCCCTGGCATTGGAAACTTCAGAAACCCACAAAACCTCTTAATCCGATCCTGCAGATGCAAACAATGGGAGACAGTTATCAGCTGATCAGAGATCTGTCTGGAGAGCAGCTAAAGACACAAACTTCTCTGTTCCGTTTTAGACCAGGTGGCAAAAAAAAACACAAACACAAACAATTGTTCAGACAAATAGTAAAAGACGCTGTTTTGACTGTGAGCAGCTGTATTCTTAACCAGACGTCCTGCTAACTGTCCCGCTCGTCGGCCTTATATTGTCCAGGCTCTTCTGCGTCATGAATAAGGAGCAGGGCTGTTACCGCCTGTTGTTTGTCAATGGATGGCCCGGCTCAGTCTGCCCCGGGATAATGGGCCCTTACTGGGAAAACACTTGAAACTTGCCAGGAAGCTACAGAATCTGAAGGAGCAGCAGAGAGACTCGACTGGCAGCTGGCATGAAACTTCAGGTGGAAACAGGTGACTGCTCACTGGAGCATCAATCTGACTGCAGAGGGCTCATGTGATACCTCAAATTTGAGCATTTTACATCACAAAATAACTCATAATTTCACTTCCTGGCAATGATATTCTCATTTAATCGAGTAAACGTTTGGTCCAAACTTTGTCAGAGAACAGTAGAATAAATCACAGTGTGCAAAAGCCCAAAGCTTTAATTATTATCACTAATGACTTGAAAATGACTTGATTTATTTCTCAAAATACTTAGACCTGTTTTACAAAAATGTGGTTAACTACTGAATGCATCAATGCTATTCAAATATTTAAGCCCTCTAATAGAATTAGGAGCAAAGTTAATAAGAAAACTTCCACAAATGTGCATCTCTGTATAAATTATACATGGTACAACAAATACCTCAATTCCATGCGAAAATACAATTATTAATACTTAACTA
Organism: Anarrhichthys ocellatus; assembly: GCF_004355925.1. Lineage (NCBI taxonomy): Eukaryota > Metazoa > Chordata > Actinopteri > Perciformes > Anarhichadidae > Anarrhichthys > Anarrhichthys ocellatus. The sequence continues at coordinate 1,473,919 of NW_022280075.1, read as the reverse complement.
ATATTCATAAAAACCTTTAAAAAAACAACTAATTTAAGTACAACGCTGTCATCATGAACTCATACTGCAGACAAACTATAAACACTAACAGCCTACAACAAGAACACGAAAGGAATAATGCAGTGATTTTTTCTGCTGCGAGTCGGACCAACTGCGCACAGGCGCCAGACCCTGGTGTGTGCGCCCCATGCACGCAGGCCGCGCCCACACACACACACACACACACACACACACACACACACACACACACATATATACACACACAAACACACACACACACCGTGTAAAGAACCAGCCTGCTGAATGAAACGTATTCTTTCTCAATTAAGTACTGGAAAAAAAACTTTTTTCTCCTGCTGCTGCTAATTCCGCTGGCACGCTGCCTCGCCGCTGCAGCCAAAACACTTCTACTGCATTCTACTGTTTCTACTCAGAGAGAGAGAGAGAGAGAGACGTCACTTTGTAGGTTTTTATTCTGAATGTACTGCATCTTTCTACCACACAAATCACACTTAATAAATCAGTCATATGCACTGTTAGTATTAACAGAGTCAACCTTATAATGCTGTCAGTCAATCAATTTGATCAAGTGTCTGCAAATCCGGGATCAATCAAAGAAAAATAATCGCTTTATATATAAATCTTGACTTCAAATGTTCCCTGAAGGATTTTCCTGCAGAAGTGTCTGATCATGACTGTCACCGTGCACGGTGTCAATTTATCCACTTCATGAGGGTGAAATAGCATTCAATTTAATGTGCGGGATTTTTTTTTCTGTAGTCTGACAGAGTTCAAACTCCGCTTTGAGCGTCTTTCCTCCAAACAAATAGTCCGTTTGGAAGGTTCAATGTCCAACAGGCAAAGTGACTTGTTTGGATCTGTGCGCGTTGCAAAACACAACAAACTTCTTCGCCTCATATAAAAGCCACAAATGATTTCCCCAAATCCATATCTCTACGTTGAGTCCACTGTCAACGTGGATTTTCAATGCAAATGAACGATGGAGAAAAAAAACCTTATTGTGCCTTATTTCAGTACACTTGTTTTATGAAAACGAATGGAAAAAGTAGAATAAACTCACTCTAATAACTGTATCTGAGGTTGTAAGTAATTGCTTATGATGCTTTTAGTTGTGATTTAACCAACACACTGCTGCTGAAATGAATGAAATAACACATCTCCAGCTGTCTCGGTCTGTATTCACCCACCTTTCCTCCCGGTCTGTCGGCGCAGGGATGACTGGCACCAGGGGGTAAATCACTCCTTGTCTCGTTCGATACGAGTGAATATTGAAATCCTCATTTGGAGCTCCGTTGTCGCCACTGTACCTTCCCGAAAAGCAGTTCGTGAGCGTCTCTTGTGGATCCAGCTAAAAACAAAGTCAATCTTATAAATCCATTACAAACAGCCCCTTGGAACATGAACGACAGCTGCCGGGCTCTGCTGGTGACCGGTGGAAGGAGCCGTGATCCCCCTGGGCAAAGTCCACTGCAACCGGCCGCTCACAAGGCTAAATCCATGGAGAGAAAGAAAACCAAACACGGACCCAGAAAGTGGATTTTGCGCGTGTAATAAAACTGTCTCTTCTCGCTTAGAAAATATTGAAAAAGATCCAAAATGGCGAGACTAAGAGATTAATAGAGGTTGATAAAAGCCCCGTAGTTTAGAGTCCTCTCTCTGATGAACTGTAGTCTTGGATAACTCTTTACGTGCGTCTTTACGCAGCGCTTCTGCGAGCTCTCCTCTCCTGTGTGTGAGTGTATCCCGATCAGATTTGAGCTCTGCCGCTCAAATGTGTAGCTCAGCCTCCTCAGTTAGTTTTCCTTCTACCGCAGAGAGAGAGAGAGAGAGAGAGAGAGAGAGAGAGAGAGAGAGAGAGACTGCGTCCTCCACACACCAGCACTCCTACAGGACTCCGCTGCTCTCCGGACGGCAGTCACAACAACAATGGTCTGTGAGCGGCCAGGGGAGTAGGAGAAGGGGGGGGGGGGAGAGAGAAAGGGAGGGGTGCGCTTCTGTTACCCCCACACTAAAAGCCCCTCATCTGCCTCCCCCTCCTCTCCACGGTGCACAGCTCGCTAACGCATCAGAATCAGAAGTTTTAATATTTTGTGAGCAAACTGCACTATTTATGCCGTCTCCTACAGTGACCGAGCGCGTGCCAAATTAACCACATAAATCACTTCTCATAATTTATTGCGGGCTAATTGTCCTTTATGCAAACAGAGCATTAAGACCTCGCATTCAGTTGCTTTAGTGAGTTTTTAATTGCATCAGTGAAAGAAGAGGATCGCGTAATCCCATTAAAGCTGCAGCCCGGCCCTGTTTTTATCAGCTTTATGTTAAAGCTGCAGGTCAATTCAGTTCATTTCTAAAATGAAGTACTGTATTTTAAGATGCACAATTTTTAAAAGCTTTCTGTCATGTATTTTAGTTTTTTAATCCAGTCCATATTTTAATTTATTTAAATTCATGTATTTGATTATTAATTATAATTCATCCAGTTCAATTTTAAAACTGACAATACATATTGTTTGTATATTATTCAATTGCACTTTCTATATTTGTTTTGACAGTCAGTACATACAGACGTTAATACAACTGTTCGGCTACTTCAATACATATGGTCCTAAATCATCACGCAAGGTAGACGTTATTGTGATGTTACGGACCTTTGCGTGAGGAAATTCTCTCGAAATGGACCTCGTGAATTCTAATTGAATACCTCTGATCTATTAGCTATGACTTTAGTTCAGGAAAACGTCAGGATACGTTTTGGACATTTTCTTTCATTCTTCCATTTAAGTGTCTCCCTTTTTAAATCCTGGCATTTGGAGGATTTGATGTATGCATTCATCATCATTACATAACCGAAGACATAACCGAAGACATATTATTTAGGGACATATTCAGAAGATGATTAGACAACATGGTCACACACCATCATAGTTCCAGTGAAATGAAATCTTAATGCTGCAGCATACAATCATATTTTAAACAATAATGCGCTTCCGACATTGTGGCAACAGTTGGAAGAAGCCCTCATGCACAAAACCAGATCCAAGGACACTGACTGGCCTGCACAGAGACTTGACCTCAACCACATTCGACTCCTTTGGGATGAACTGATCATGCCTTGTGGCTAAATAGGAGCAAATCCCTGCGGCGAGCTCCCAAAATCTGGCTGTTTCTTAAACCAGAAGAGTGGAGGCTGTTAAAGCAGCAGATTAATGCCTCGTGGTTTTGGAAATACATGTGCATCTATCACATTTGGGTGGCTGTTCATACAATTCTGGCCATGTAGCTTATCAAAAATTGTGGAAAGAGAAATTGATGTTACAGGAAAGATTTTCAATAAGCATATGTCTCTTTGACAACAACATTTTCTCAGTATTGGTTTTGATGGATTTATAGATTCAGTCAAATTATTTAATATATTGATTCGAAGCTATTTAGTTTTGCATAACTAGCTTGTGTCCAGAGCGGTGGTTAATTTATTTAAGCCTCTGACAAATCCTGCAAGATTATTGTTTTTGCTTCTGCAGGATAGTTTTTTTTATTATGAAGAGAGACATGAAGTGCTGATGGGAGAGAAAGCAATCACAAGCTACAAAGGTCCCCGGCCCGGATTCAAATATGGTTACGTGATACCTGCTTTAGCCTAACCAGCCACTGGGACACTGCATCATCACGAAGAGAAGCTGCACACTCTGTTGACTTTTATCTGTTGGGTCAGACTCCTCCAGCGACCGCAGCTTGAGTGTGTTTACATGAAATTTGTGTGTTGAAATAAATTCCAGATTTGACCTTTGACACTTTGTGGTGCTACTGCGGGTCAGACAGAGCTTTACAGCGAAAGTCAAAGTACACAAATAAAGGAGGCCGAGTGGAAGTCATAAAGTAGATAAGAGCTGTGCTATTGCCAGCCGGCGCTATGTGGTGGACTGCTCGGCCAGCCTCTATACATGTGTGTCATACCTGAGTCTGTGTGTGTGTGTGTGTGTGTGTGAACTTGTACATCTATCTTTGTGAGGACTTGTAGAGTTTTAGACCTTCAGAGTGAGGACATTTTGACAGGTCCTCACTTCTTCACAGGTCTTTTTGAGGGTTCAGACCTAGTTGAGGTTAAAATAGGTTTACATGTGTGTGTGTTGGGGTTAGAGTGTGTTTTACCCATCTTGTGGGGACTGATGACAGAGTCACATTATGGGGACTCACCTTCTTTTGGGGACAAATGCATATCCCCATAACAGCATTAGCTTTTGGTCTAAATTTAGGGTACGGTTAGGATTAGTCTAGTAGCAGTAATGGTTAGGGTTAGGGTAAGTCTCCAGGAAATTAATGTAATTTGATGTAATGTTTCCAAAAGTCATGAAATCACAACTGTGTGTTTTTAGCCTGATAAATATATTAACATACCTGTGTTTTGGGGAGGGGACAGCAGTGTTAATGTTATTGCATCTTGTTGTTGTGCTAATGAGACACAGGTGGGATTACAGCCACCTCAATTGCTTGCTTCACACACACGCATATACAGACACACACACACACACGCACACACACACACACACA
>NW_022280075.1:1442800-1469337 GCF_004355925.1 Anarrhichthys ocellatus | reverse complement strand
AAAAAAACAATACAATGATTAAAAAGTGGTGGAAAATTAACAACTTTTAAGAATTGTTTCCTCGTTTTGCCTGCTGCTCATTTGCTCCACTTTCTGCTTCTTCCCCTCCATTCATCCCTCCATCTCTCTCCTCCTGCTCTGTCGGCATCTGTCCTGGCAGGAAAAATAAACTTGACCCCTACATCCTGGTGAGAGTTGACCTCCCCACCTCAGCAACCCCTAAACACACACACACACACACACACACACACACACACACACACACACACACTGTCACTTCTCATTCCTTCCTTCCACCCTCCTTTCTTCCTCCATTGAATTTCTCGACTGCTTCACCTGAACCTCAGCGGGCTTTTCCTTTGTCTCGACCTGATGTCCGAAATGACAAATGACATGTTGTGGTGTGTGGCGCGGTCGGTCCACTACTGAGGCCCGGACTGAAATACCTCAACAACAACTCAATGTGTTGCTATGTAATTCTGTACAAACATTCATGGTTTCCAGAGGAAGACTATTAATGAGTTTGATGACCCCCTGGCTTTTTATCTAGAGCCACCAGCAAGTCAAAATTCATCAATTTAACTTTCCCTGATATATACCTCAACTACTGCTTGATGGAGAGGCACAACGTTTACTGCACACCTTCATGTTCCACTCAGGATGAACTTCAACCACTTAGAGACACATTTCATCTAATGCCATCATCAGGTATTTTTCGAAGGCGGTACGAAGTTTTAAGATCGTCTAACACTGTCTGAAATCCCTCATGCAACAGTTTCCCAGAGTTTTGAATGTATGAAGGATTTGAACTTGTTTCAGTCTTCACACAACAATGTGGCAACAGTTTGTGTAATTGATGCACGTAATGTGGAACGAAGCAGGAGTTCCCCCAGAAAACATTTAGCCGTACACTGTCAGCAATATGCGTTGAGGTTAGCACAACAAGTGAGTCACACTATGACTGTAAGTTCCCAGTCAGCTACAACAGCAACGGAGAGAGAGTTGTGTATGAGACGAGGACGGCATGTCGGTGTTGATCCACAGTTGTCGGGAAACGTGAATGGAAACACAGCGGCATCATAAGAGATGTTTTTCAGTTGTCTAGCCTGTTGTGACCTGTTGCCTGTTACCTGTCGGTGTTGCACTGGGTAATACACAAGGTTTGGCATTATGTTTAACAGGAAAAAGGTTTACCAAAGTTGCCAGCGAGCAAAATGCTCCTTCAGTCCACAGCAGCAGGATTGTTTCTGTCTTTGACACTCACACTACTCTCTGTTCAAAATAAGTGAATAGAAACAGATCCGAGTTGTTTTGGGTTGTTTTTCTTTCTGCTGTACCAAACTCACCATGAACCATGACTGATTCTGATTCTGTGTATCATTACGTCCCTTGTATGAATGTCAAGACTGCGCAAGATATAAGTTTTTCGCCGTGCCTTCTATTGTGGTCCTTCAGAATGAACATTTTTGCCTTAGCCCAACGACACTTTGTGCCAACAAAAAGTATCCTGAAGCCTTGAAGCGTCATGGAGGAGGAGGAAGAAAGAAACTAAAGAGTCACACATTTGCCTCAGGGGGCGTTACAAGCAGCATACAACACCCTCTGTACTTAGACCCTCGTAGCGGATAAGAAAACACTATTATTACTATTGTACGTGGGATAGAGACGGAAAGAGAAGGAGGAAGGCTGAGAAACCTTGCTTTTGGCCAATTGAAGGGGACTGAGGAGAGGGAGTGGAGGAGGAGGAAAAGGAGACGGAGGTGGAAGAGGAGGAAGAGGAGGAAGAGGAGTGCAACAGCAGCAACACATGGTCCCAATTTCACGGTTGTGGACGGAGGAGTGCCGGCGGATGCGGGGCAGGAACAGGCCTGCAATCTGGAGACATTAATACCTCAGTAATAGTCACATTCACTTCCACTACCAGGAAACTACTGCTTTGGACCTACTAGTGAATGTGTTCAGGGTACTCTACTATGCAAATTCTTCACAAAAACACACTCTTAATCTGTAGTTTTCCGAACTCACACACCCTCTACAGCCAAATATTTTTTGTAGCTCATTCACTCTCTCTCTCTCTCTCTCTCTCTCACACACACACACACACACACACACACACACACACACATGCTGAGACAGAGCAGACCATAACAAAGTAGTAAAAGGCATGCAGCGGGGCAGAGCAGGACTCTGACTTCCTGTGCCTCGTCTTCTTCCTGAGCTCTTAATGAGACATGTTACAGTAAACCACCACCTCCTCTTTCAGTCCATCTCTCCTCTCCTTCAACCATCCATCCACAAGCCCTCCTCCTCTCACTCTCCTTTCTTCTCTTTCCCTCCTCCTCTACTCTTTTACTTTTATACTTCCAGTATTTGTACACAGAATACTGTTGGAACTTGGATTTGGAATTTGGTTTCCAGTTTGGAAAAGTACAAGTAGTCCTCGATTGTTATTGAACCGCAACAATGCAGTTGGGCTCAGTCTGTTGTCTTTGGGCCCTCTGCAGTCTACTCAGTGGTTAGATTGAAGAGGTTTGAAATATGATTTGTCAGTCCATAGTGTGTTCAGCTGATATTCCAATAGTTCTAACTCTAGCCTAACCTTGCATTTCTATTGTTACGTGTTAAGAAGAACTTTGCTTTTTTTGTTCTCAATGTACAAATCAAACCCTTTATACAAAATAACATGTTTGTAAAGAGGACTTTCTACAACCTAAAAGCATGAAAGATCATCCTGAAATAAAGAGTGGTCTTCTCAGACATCTGACTGGACCCAATCAAGCTGTTCTAGTAAGAGATCACACAGTTGTTAACAGTAATGTACATTGTGTAGAGTATCTAACTGTATTAAGCAGCTACCAGGAAACTTAAAATGTTTGTGCAAATTCAAAGTGTCACACATCAAATAGGCCTCTGTTCGTTTGACTTTTGAAGAAACTACTTCCACATGAACACAGACACACACACACACACACTCAGTCAACACTCTCGCCACTGTGTGTCTAACTGCAGCTCCTGGACGCTACCGGAGGCGTTTCATCAATGTCAGGGCCAGTTTGAAAACTGCCTCTGTAGGGCCACACTCAGGCTGCTTAAAACAGCCACAGACCTAAAGACATACTGAAAGAAGCCCTTGGTAAGTCAATGAGCCGCTCACTGGGAGAGAGAGAGGGAGGGAGAGATGGAGAAAATATGTACACTGAATGTAAACAGAGAAAGAAGTCAGTGGTTGACTTTGATAACACCTCACAGGCTGAAGCATTGATCAGCAACAACGTCTGTCTTTATTTTCTACTAAATGAATACAGACACTTCTCTGATTTTCTCAATAATTTGGTAAAACACACTTTAGCAACACTTTACACTTAAATTTGTGATATCTTGTTCAAAAACTCTTTTTATACCTGATCAAGCCCCTTCTCTCACTTGCTATGTCAAGCCCAAAACAATCTCCAAAACCAGACAAGTTCAGGTGGCTTCATCTCAGGAACTTAGCGCCACAACTATCTCTTTTGACTTGTGCCTCGTTTATGGTGATGTTTAAAAGGCTACCATAACCCCAGAGCAGTGTGTTCACATATTCTTTAAAAATGTTCAACCTATCAGTTTAAATGTCCATTAATGGTAAAGCGAGTATTGCTAACTTTTTTTGTTGTTTTTTTTACCAAAAAAGGATTTTGAAATAAAAACTTCTTCAAACTGACAGTTGGGTTAAGCATTAGGATTATGGGTTAGATTATGTCTTATAACCTGATGCTTTATGCCCCCCACCCAGCCGCTGTCCAATCCCCAACCTTCTCCCCCATCCCTCGACCGCACTCTCAGATCTTGGTGTGGTGGCGCTGCGTCAGCCCGGGCCGCTATGGCGTCCTGCATACCGTTGGTTCAGACCACAAAACACACACTGTTCAATGGCTGCCCTTTAATCGGACGACCAACACACACCCAAAGCGCTCTGAGCCCAAGCCTTTAATGATGAAAATAGCCTCCGAGTACTGAGGAGAGAGGAGTCGGGTGGTAGAGGAGGAGCTCTGAAGTTCGGATTTCACTGTCCTCTTTGGTCAAACAGTCTAACCAGGGAAAACATTTGCCTTTCTTTGCTTTTATGGGCTTCGTCTTGGTATATATCAATCCAATCTGCCACCTGTAGTTGTTTGGTATTACTGAGGCCTAAACATTTTTACTGGAAACAGGTTGCAAGAGGAGCAAATAGTAGACTTAAAAGTACCCTGTGGAGTACATGTGGGTGGTACTGACACACATTCCTGCCAATGGTTTGACACTATTCCACTGATCTACAGGTGGATGTTACAAACAGAAAAACAGCAGTGTGTCAGCAGAGGCAGCAAGGAAGAAGCCTGCAAGACAATAACCATGGATGCAAAAATGCAGCTTACGTTTTTAGCAAATTTGGCTTTACTAGTGTTTTATGAGGAAGAAAATGCATTCAACAACACAACCAAACAATACGTTTCTGGTGTGTAACACTGAATGTAAAAAAAAAAAAAAAAGACAGCAGGTCACACTTAAAACAAGTTAAACATGATTTGATTAAATGCAAATGTTGCAAGGCTAGACAAATCTTTGGAAATCTTTATGGTCCTTTTTGTTGCCGGACAAACTCTAGAGGGATAATGAGACCAAAACAGTCTTGGTTATTCATAAACAACATAGAGAGGAACGAATGAAACACATTTCACAGATATTCAATTTCTGTTCCATTCAGGTCTTATGTTCTACAAACATGTTGACAAAACACATACGTTATCGTCGAAAAATTGTAATCTCCTGCCCCAAAAGCTTGATTGGGTCTAGTAAGATGCCTGAGAGGACTAATATATATGTTTGAGGTCATTTATGCTTTTCTGGACTGGAAAACAAATTCAAAATCCAAGTTCCAGCCGTATTCTCTCCCATCATGCAACACTGTGCAGACATCTACTAAATGGACATTTAATTTAATTCCTCTTCTTTTACGCAATATATTTGGTGTCTGTCACATACCGTTTTTATCTCTGTTTAAATCGTGTGACAACCCTGTCTGCCTGTTACTCCGTTTGTGTGGCTGCTTTCCCTGCAGGTGTCGGAGGTGGGCGTGGCAGAGGGTCATCAGCAGAGTGGAAACACCTGAGCTCATCAGCAACACTGGCAACACATGGACCCTGTGTTTCCAGTGCACTCTGTTAAAAACCCTCTTTAGTCTCAGTTGGTCCCTCTCTCCTTCCTGAGACACCTATTTGGTTTTTGATTGAGATTTTAGTTTGTTTCTACACTGTAGAACATTGCATACACACTTTCACTCATGCACTCACCTACACTGCTGAAATGACTGACTCCACTGTTAGTTTAAGTTTCCCTCTTATGTTGCCTTTACGCCGTGCGGCCCGGTTTGTGACAATAGACATTATAGAAGGCAAGAAGTACATCAATAAAACCGCTGGTTCTTTTCAATGGTGGTGTATGTTGAACAAATAAACAGAAATGTAAAAATCATCAAAAATGATCACGTTGCTTCTCAGACAGCATCTTTTCAACCAGGACCTCCGAGCTGAAGGAGGGTCTCTGTGTTTACTGACGTGTCGGGAGTCGTTAAGGACAGCCTGCAGTACAGTCGAACGTCTGTGGCGCTGACACATCCACAAACATTAGAGGAAGATTTGTGGGTCGAACCTGAAAGCCTCGCTGTCTGTATGGCTTTCACAGAGGGGTAACTAGTCAGTTTTTCAACCTCCCACAGTTGGATGAATGGCGTTACTGTGGATGGTACACCATCCATCCATCCATCCAACAGCAGAGAGGAAAGGGATGTAGTAAGGAGGAGGTTATAATGAAAATAATGGGGGGTGTAGAGGAGGGAGGGAAGATGTCTGGGTCTAATTTATGGCGCTAATAAATCCCCACTCTTTACTCTCTAACCCCTGAACCAGCCAGGCAGCTCCCTAAAATCTTAATCACTCCCCAGCCGGTCCCCTCTGTATCCTCACGGGGCGAGACAGAGAAAGGAAAGGGGGCGAACAGTGGCCATATTATTCTGCTGTAAAACCGAATGGCGTCCTTGGAATCACCTGACTGCCCCCCGACTCAGCCAGACGGCCGCTGGAGCAGTCGGCCAAAGAGACAGTTATTTATTCACTGAGCTGCCTGACTGGGTGACTTATAGAGGTTCCTTCTAGCTTCAGCACACACACACACAGATGTGTGTTCTACCCACAGTTTTACCGCCAAAAACTCAGCTTTTTATTGTGGATTTCTATTGTAAAGTGGACAGAAACAGTCACGTTTAGTCTGTAATTCACAAACAGCGTGGTTTCTTGCACAGTCAAGCTACTTTTTAGTCGATTTGCACGCTTTTGCCTCACAAAAAGTTATAAAGAGCCCCTCGTCTTCTCCACTTCGTACAGACCTATCATTTAGATTGACCCTGAGTTCAACAGGCCCAACAGCTATGTTATAAAATATTTACTTTGTGGTTGAATGCAATGTCTTAAAAAAGACACTTCTCAGTCATTTGTAGTCTTCAGTATCTGTAGGTTTATATTTAAAGGAGAGCTTGAAACATGTACGCTTAGTTACTCACCTTTTTTCATTTATGGTGTTGCTTTTAATAACAGTTGCTCCTTATCAGGATTGTCTGTTGAGATTCAGGCATGTGTAAATCTCAAAGTGTACAACATATTTGCCGCCACATATTTCTAGGAGACGGGTTGTGTTATCATAAACCCAACAATAGTAAAAATCACAAAAAAACCTACTTTCAGACACATTTTATTTCACACAGAATTATATAATTTCTCTACCTTTGTAGACGGAATTACCTGATCTCTAATACTACAGAACTTTTTTTCTCTCGACAAAAATTTGTGAATTCTGGTGGTATTATTTCCCTGTTGATTTTTTGTCAGCTGTTATCAGTCCGGGCATTTCAGAGTTTGTCGCACCAAATGCCTTAATAAATATGAAATAAAGAGTATAAGTGAAGACGTGCAGTGCGAGGAGCAGCAGGTTGTAGGACTTGTTCAGTGCATCTCAAAGCTAATTTGTCCTGGTTCAGCAGCTTCAAGTCCTGGACATTCAAGGACACATGCACAAAGGAAGCGAGCATTAAAGAGTGTGGTGTCTGAGAGACACTCAGTCGTGAGGAAACTGCAGCTGTTAAGACAAATGAGGAACCCAGAGGTCTCATAAATCACTTCTTTTTTTTTTTTAAATGCAGCACTCACACCCACTTTCAACAACAATGACAACCACTTCCTTCAAGGAAACCACATGCACCGAGCTATGAAGAATAAGAGTAGGATGTTTGTCTCATCTGCCAGAGTGTCCACTGAGGGTGGAGCAAGGCACTGACACTGGCTGGGTTAGAGGTTTGATCCCTCGAAGTGTCAGACGTTTTTCAAGGGGCATAAATTGTTCTGGGTAAAAAACAACAGATGTTCATGTTTACAGGAAGTTTTGATTCTCTTCCTGTTGTCTCTAATTACCGAAATGTGCTAAAAGACCAGTGGTTTGGTTTCGTATGGTCTCGCCATTATCTACAAATCACATTTATTTTTTCTGTACTTAAATACAATTTTAAAGGTACTACTTCATAGTTCAACTCCACTACATCTCAGATGTAAATATTGTACTTTTCATTGCACAACATTTGTCTTACAGCTTTAGTTGCTTTACTTTTAATATGCCATATATTAAACTATCCTACAGTATATAAAGTAGTTCAAATGTGCTCCAACTGTATACTGAAATGCTGCTTATGTGTTAAAGCATAATATTCCAATAATATAATGTATAATATGACTCTGAAAGGGACCATTCTGCCCCACAAGTATTTTTACTTTAATATTTGCAGTGCATTTGTCTGGTAATTAACTTAATTCTTTCAGAGGGGTGTTGCTAATTTCACTGAAGTAAAGTACAAAAGTATTAGCATCAAATTATATTATATAAGTTAACTCTGGAAAAGTTGTATACACATTGATTTGCAGTGAAAATTGCAGTGAAATGAACAGAAACCAGCAAATGTCTCTAGAATTTTTTTATGAATTGAGTCTGTTTCTGTAAGGACGCTGCAGGAAGTTTGGACACCCAGTTTAAAAGCAGCCATGTCCTTTAATAATACACAAAGGTGTCATTTGAAAACAACAGATTGTTTCTGGGCCTTTAAAGAGTCATTACTCCGCTGATGTGAACGATTACCGTCCTCTGCAGCCGAGCAGGTCTGTAATCGTTGGTGCATGGAGCCCCGAGGATGTGACTGATTGGATGTCATTAAGTCGAATGTGCGTCAATGGACACGTAGTAAGTTTATTACAGTCAAACTCCCTCTTTCTCAACCCTACACTTTCTCCTCAGGGGGCAGCTCATGACCCAGAGGGTGCAGGTGGCAATTGAGACCTCTCAAGTTTTAAATGCTTCAAGTACAAACATGTAAAACTGAGAGGGTTTATTTGTTCTGTCCAGTAGTACGTTTTTTGTTTAAACATAAAGGAGTAAAACAACGTTTTTAAATATGATATATTTAAGTATGGTTGACTTAAATGCACAGTAATGACCAGGGACTATACAAACTGCCTTTGTGGCTAAAAGTTGCTTATTTACAGTAATGTTTACAGATTCATCATCACATTCATCTTGGTCATACTGAGTCTTTTGTTTGCTTTTCATTCCTTCTGCTATCCCAGTTTTGGTGTACTCCTAAAAGTGCTTCTCTGGATCCAAGGTTGCTGTGTCGTCAATATTGGGAGAGGTAGAGAGGTATTGGGAGGTGATAGGGGAATCTTGTTTGTTGACTAAGGGTTGTTGATGTATGTTGGTAGATCATAATGGATTAGAAAACTGTCTGACATGAATTGAAGTCCCTTGCATATGTATTTTGTTTCAGGGTCTGAGGTGGGACCTGGTTTCCTTATCGGGGGAGGATCGGCAGGTTACGTGGCTCATTACGAGTGATGGCTGACACCTGGGTTAGTGTGACTGCTCAGCTATATGTGTGCCTGAGCAGTTAGGCCTTCTCTCCTCTCTGGGTTATTTTGGTTTGGTTAATATTTGTTTACACAAGATGTTCACACATCCATAAACTACATATATCCTAGCTCCCTATAATGAATACATTTTACTTTGAAGAGTCATTTGTTGTCTCCATATGTTGTCCTTCCTTTGAGCTGGGTGGTGGAACTGTCCCTGAGAAATTAACTGAATTTTAAAAATATAATAATTTAACATTTTTAGAAATCTGTGGTGTTAAAATAAAACGGGCTTCATTTTTACCCTAAACCTCTTGTACTTTTTTCTTTGTGGTGTTTCAAGTCACAAAACTCTTGACTGCACAAACCTGTCGTAAATTGTTCTTTTCAGCCTGATGGAAGCCTCGTGTTCATGATGAGGTGTGAGTTTGTGAGATTTCACTGTTGGCATAATCAACGCCTCTTAAATGGCCATATAAGGTGACATGTGTGGGCAGGTTTAATTCATAAAAAAAAGAGAGTAAAAAGAATAATTTCACTCCGCGGAGCTTCAAGTGTTGCTTTAGGAAACGAGTTTATCACTGTCGGTGTTGAAAATAAAATGAAAAGTAAGAACCAGTTCATTAAAATAATTTAGTTTTCCAACTAACAGCATGTTGGAAATATAAAATCATTTTATCTTAATAACTGGTGCCAATTATACTGTACATTTCTTTAATAACCCCCGTTGAGCCGGCTCCATGTGACTCAGGTTTTTTTAAACACACATGTGAGATAAAATCTCCATGAGTATCAGAGTAGTTACATAAGCTTTGGGCCGATTGTGGTCTTGGCAGTGCTGCGTTCAGGCGCTAATGTGCATGAAGTAAAATCCTTCACTTCCAAAAGGAACTCCTGTGGACCGTGAAACAGACTGTGAGGTACCGAACACAGATGTTTCAGATAACGTTTTCTGATTTTTTCGATTTTCTGTCTTGGCAAATCAACACTTAAATTATGCCAAAAATACAAAAATACATTTTATAATCTTAAATCCAGTCGTGGAAAGAACTTGAACTCAAGTACTTAATTACAATTTTAAGGGACTTGTACTTTACTTAAATATTTCCATTTTCTGCTACTTTATATTTCACCACATCTCAGAGGGAACTATTGTACGTTTTCCTCCACTACTGGTCGTATCACAGTACTCCTCTCATCACACACTTGTGTATTACATTCATAAACAGGCAGGTGTAGTTTTCTCCTCTCTGTTCCAGGTCGGAGCATCTTCATCTCCTCACTTCCAGAATGATATTATTAAAACCATCTCCAGCAGCTGTGTTAAAGCTTTGCTATTCACGGGTGCGGTCCTGTTTGCGGGTTTTATCTTGTGCATTTTTTGAGAGGGAATTAAAAACATGTTCAAAGAGAACTGACTTCTACAGGATTTTATAACGCTGTGAATTCATGAGACTGTTTTCATGGGTGAACTTTACAGCATGAACAAAACACATCAAAGAGCTGAGGGTGTTGCTGTGAATTCATAAACCAAATATGACACATTATTTGTGTCTGCAGCAGTGTCTGTGTGTTCCTTATGGACAAAAGGATGAACCACTTCTTCATTTTGTAACAAGAGTCTACAGTCACGCAATGCTTTGAGCTAAATGCTAACTTCAACATGCTAACATGCAGATATTTAGCAGGTATGTTTATCATTTTCACCATCTTAGATTACCGTGTTAGCGTGCTAACATAACACAAAGTACAGCTGATGGTAAGTATGACTTAAATGCTAAATGTGCCAGCAAAATGTTTCCCTTTGCAATTGCTAAATGTGTAATTATAAACATGTTTCATGTTAGTTCAATGTTGACAACATGGTAAATATGTTGACATAATAGAGTATGTGATTTAAGTTGCAAGTGATTATATGGGACAGACAGGAGTGCTTATTAAGACTGGAAGTTAAACCAAAGCAAAACAAACAAGTGTTTAATTCACAGAGGACTATCGCAAATGGGTTTTTTTGTCGTTGCACTGAAAGCTGGGACAGTTATTAAGAGTTATGAGTAAAATGTCCCTTTAAGCTCCTGGGAGTCTCTCTGGGCATGTGAAGCACATGAGAAAAAATAAGAATGTACAGAAAAAACAACAGTAGAAGAAAGAGGTTGTCATCACTCCGCTTTTCATCCTTCATCAGTGAAATATGTAATTATCAGTCCGGAACAGCCTCCTGTTTATATTCTCCTCTTTTCCTCTGTGAATGTGTGTGTGTTTGTTTTCTCAGCCGCCTTAAAATCTCTCACACACACACACACACACACACACACACACACACACACACACATACAGAGAGAGAGTTCATAAACACACACCTCTGATTCTTGGCTGAGCTTCAGAGCTTCTTTTTGGTAAAAATAACATCAACAAATCTCTCTACCATGGCGGCAGCATCCCTCTGTCTCACACAATCATCAACATCCACTTACTTTTATTTTATTTTGAAATATGGGGGGGTTCCTTTATTATAATACAGCTAAAGACAGACAGGAAAATGGGGGATGATTTGCAGCAAAAGTCCACAGGTTGGATTAAAAACCCAGGCTGCAACTAGTGACTCAATCTACATGGGATTCCCGTTTTACTAAGAGAGCTATAGGCACCACGCATTCACTTATGCTTTAATGGATTATCTGCATGGTCATTTTTCAATAAAATGTAGGGCTTCACCCCAACGTTCTGTTTATGGATAAATAATTATAATATTTAGCTTTTTGTGTTCCCAAAACATCAGCTACTCACAGGTTGAAACTAAAAAGTCTGAAGATGTGTATGTGAGTCCAGAGAGCTCAGCTGGTGGAAAAGGGACTCAACAGCTCAAAGGTTGTGGGTTCAAATTCGGACTTCTGTCAACCCTCCGAGGACTTCTTCATTATGGTGTAATGTAAAAGCCTGTCTTGTGTCATTTTATAAATCTCTAACTCGTGGAGTGATCTCGGCTGAAACTTCTTCTTGCAACGTGTTTCTGTTGAGATCTCAGGGCCACCGTAGAAAAGGGCTACAAACATCGGCTGATCAGAATCCATGCTGTTGGGAAACTCTTGGGAATCTTGTTTTCTCGCCTCTGTGGCAAACAAACAACTTTAACAGTTACCAATGTTGGATTTAAGGACTTCAAATCAGCACTTTGTTTCCACGCCCTCAGTAAGTGAAACGTGTTGTAGCAGAGTCTCGTGTGTTCAAGGAGCCAGGAGATAAAGTGTTCCCCGGGAGTCCCGTCTCCTGCCGAGAACACTACTGACTGGACTGTACTTGTATTGCGCTTATCTAGTCTAACACTACATGTCATCATTCACCCATTCACACCCTTTCATACACTGATGGCAGGGGTATGCAAGGTGCCACACATTCACACACCGTATAGGCAGAGCTACGGGAGCATTGGAGGTTAAGTGTCTTGTCCATCGACATGGACTATAGGAGCCGGCGATCGAACCGCCGATCCTCTGATTGAAGGACGACCCTGCTTTACCACTGAGCCACAGTCGCCGAGTCACAGCTGCTGAGCCATAGTCACTGAGGGCTGAACCACAAAGAAGAAGCCTTTTATTTTGTTTTTTGTTCTCCAATCAACTTTAGCTCAGGGACACTTGACATACCAACTCGTGTTTGAATGTGTGATTCAGAACATGTTTGTGTTTATTAGTGTACTAGTAGAGAGAGACAGGGGGGGACAGATCCAGACGGGGGTGTCGCCTCCCCCCTCGTCTACATAGGAGACCAGAGAGGATCCCAGTTGGAGGTTAATTAAAACAAACTGGCAGCGCTGTCGAACACGGAGACGTAGGAGAAACAACTGGAGCCTCGAAGTCTCTCGAACTAAAACAACTAAGAGTCAGTTCCAGACCAAAGTGAATTCATGTGAAACGTTTATGCGGTTCATACCTGTGAGGTGCCGGTAAAATGTTGTTTCCTTTCAAGCTTATCATCTTAACATGCAGATAACCTGAATTCTGTTAAGTTATTTAAATCATTTTATTCACTTAATTTTAATATTTACTATATTATTGTTTTATATTACAAAACTGAGAGAAATGAAAACTGATCACTATTGTCGGATGTTTGTGACTGTGTCGGTGATTGCTGTTTGATGACAGATCAACACTCCTCCCTCTGTTTGTTTGGCTTTGTTTCACTTTCAAAAACAAACCTCCCAAGAAAAACAGAAGAGGCAGCTGTTCGGATCGGAGGAGGAGGAGGGAAAGTGACCCTCTGCTCTCACCCAGAGGTCAGAGTTCAAGCATGAAGTTGGGTTTCTTCCAGCGTAATCGCAAGTTTAAGTTCTGAAGATAAATTGCAGAATGCAAATTCTGTAATAAAATTACATGATTTTTAAATACATTTTTTCTTGTTAACTCCATATTTTCCATACTGTATTGTAAAGTGTTTATATTTCTTTATCCAATGTGTTAAAGAAGTTACATATTGTTGGTTTCAGAAGCATTTTATCAGACGCCAATGGGATTTTTGCAGCCCACACAGAAAAGCACGGAAAAATTCCGCTAAAATTCAAACTCAAAAAGAAGTAACTGTTCGTGCAGTTTGTTTCACGCTGTTTGCTCAGTTTGTTGTCTGCACCAGGGGAACCTTTGGCCAACCAGACAGCTGCCTGTTTTGTGAAATAAGTGAAATATTAGTCTTTAACTCGTTCTGTTTTTACAAAAGATCCCTAAACCTAAAAGTAGCTCCTAACTGGCCAAGTTAGGAAAATCAATCCAGTAACACTGGAGGAGATGGATATACTGTGACTGAGGGGGAAAAAGGAAAAAGTTTTCAGCACTGATGAACTTGGAATATTTTTACATGTTTGTCCCAAAACATAATCAACTGTAATAAATAACTACGTGCAATCTAAATGTCTCGTGTAATGGTGGAAGAACTGTCCAGCTCCTTTACTAAAGTGAAAGTACTAATACCACAGTGCGGAAAAATAAAGGACCTGCATTCAAAACCTTAAAGTACAAGTATGTATCAGCAAAATGTCCTTAAAGTACCTAAAGTTAAAGTACTCATTGTTGTCTTGCAGTCAAATGTTACATGTAAGTGTTGTTGTTTTTAATTTGATGTTTTTAGATTAATACTACTGCTGCAATAATCTTTGTTTCATTTTACTGCTAGATGTTTAAGGTTGTGCTCATTTCATTTGTTTGGTTTAATCTACAGCAATGCATCATATTCTATAAGATCATCATATGTTTGTATGATGTTCTGTAAAAAGTCAACAGAAAAACAGTCCTGTTTTCAGCTTTGTGACATTTTCCAGCTGATCCAAGAGGCATTTTAAAGAGTTTATTTATCTTAAGAAGTAGGAGACGTTTCTCAACACATAGAGGAACACTTCATCCTTCAGGTTATCACAAACATTTAACATCAACACATCTGGAGACACGTGGTTTTCACTGGACAGGAAGGGGAGGAAAAAACTAAAGCTGTGTGATAAATGTAGTGGAGTAAAAAGTCCAATATTTACCTCTGAGATGCAGTGGAGTAGAAACGTAAAGTAGCATAAAACGGAAATGCTCAAGTAAAGTACAAGTATCTTGAATTTGTACATAAGTACAGTAAATGTACTACACTTAGCTACATTCCACCACTGGTCTGTTGTCAAACAATCACTGTGGAGATGAAACACGTGGGCATCCATTGAAAGGAATCTCTGGTGCAATAGGAACTTTTAGTATCATGGAGGACTTTTATTGGTAAAATAAGACACGTTTGTGATTACAAACCTAGATATTAAGACTTGACTTCCAAACTAGGAATCCACCAGTTCAGTCAGAACTAAAAAAAACATTTTGGTTCACAAAACACATTCAAGAAACGAAAGCAAATCTAGTTTTCCTTTGATTTCTACTTATAACATAACCCAGATGGCTGAGGATGTTGACAGACATAAAAATGAGTGCATGAATGTGCAGCTTGTTATTTGACAAATAACTGATAATAATGAGATGATGAACAGAGGAGCGCACACTGGCATCCAAACATATTTCTTGATTCATATTTCTGAGCCATGAGCTGCAGGCACCTGTCTGTCTCCGAGCTGTGCCGAGCACCGGGGGGGGTGAGACAGTCTGGCGAGAGCCCCGGTGACCGGCAGGCACCAACGCACGACCACACAGCTACGGGTCAGTCTACACAGAGACAGACGGGGAGACGACCACCAAGGTCTCCGCCAGAAGACGTTAATGATCCGGAGACAAAGAAGAGACTAACATACCAGCTGCTGCCCGAGGCTCCAGTCTGGTCCAACTGATCTTCTCCATGAGAGATATCAATAAATCAAGTTACTGACAGTGGCAGAAAGTACATTTACTCAAGTACTGTACTCAAGTATTTCCATTTTACGCTACTTGATACTTCTATTCATCTACATTAACTTGATAACTTGATAAATAGTATTTTTACACTGTGGTATTCCTACTTTTACAGAAA
Source organism: Anarrhichthys ocellatus (assembly GCF_004355925.1). Classification (NCBI taxonomy): domain Eukaryota; kingdom Metazoa; phylum Chordata; class Actinopteri; order Perciformes; family Anarhichadidae; genus Anarrhichthys; species Anarrhichthys ocellatus. Next base: position 1,453,897 of record NW_022280075.1, on the reverse strand, counting down.
GGGACAGTGTGTAGCATTTTGTGGCATATGAAAACATCGTTATGAATATTACATTCCATACCTGCTTATATCCCCCAAAATAATACACACAGGCCCTTTAAGTAAACAATAGGATTACTTCTTCCACTGCTTGTGATTGGATGCAGTGACGTTATTACAAACCCCACAGTCCACAATCATTCTTTTAAAAAATAAGTCAGTTTTAAGGCGTAAACATTATTTTTATCTAGAGTTATGCTTGTTATTGGACTAAAAATTATATATATCTTATAATAAAATGACTTTAAATGAACCATAGTTTCCTGATGTGAAGCATCTGCCAGATTCTGACTGCCAAGGTGAGTTTACCAGCCTGCACATATAAAGCCTCAGCAGCAGCAAGAACTAATGTAAAATGTTTTTGTTTTTTTTTCCACACAGTCTACCGTAGCTAAATTTTAGAGACATTTGGCCGTTGCAGACATTAATAAACTCATAACTCACAATAGAAATGAACAGGACATGTTCCTTCTCACTGTTCAGCTCAGCATGGAAACTGAGGCAGACAGAGGCCGTTCTGTCTGAGCTGTGAGGGAGGGAGTACCGGCGTCACGCAGCGCCGAGACGTCCTGACAGGCCGGCCGCCGCTCTGACCAATTAAAAGGTGAGAGGAGAGGAAGAGCAGGAAGTCAGGAGCCGAGCGAAGGGGCCGTCTGGACTCCACGAAACACTGAGCACACTGTGATACTCACTGTTTCACAAGTACGTGATTCTCAGTGGTGGAAGAAGTATACTCAGATGTTTTACTTAAGTAACAATAACACAGTGTAGAAACACTCAAGTTACAAGCAAAATCCTGAATTAAATTAAAAAGTAAAAGTAGAAAAGTATTAAATATACTTTAAGTACCAAAAGGAGAAGTAAGTATTACGCTGAATGGGCCGTTTCAGATTCATATAATTATTGATGCATTCATGTGTTCATCACTTAAATGTTGCAGCTGGTTAAAGTGGACCTTATATATATGCTGCTGGTAATTAACTTGTAACAATACATTATACTTTTTTTGTTGATTTCAATTTTAAATTAGGGTTAGGGTTGTCATCGAGTAAAGCCACAAGTGGAAAGACTTCTGAGGCCAGTGTGTAGGATTTAGCGGCATCTAGCGGTGAGTTTGCAGACTGACAACCAACTGAAACTTCGTGTGCCGAACGTGTAGGAGAAGTTCAGCACAGTGGCCGACTCAAAAAAGGCGAACGACCCTCTCTCTAGAGCCAGTGTTTGGTTTGTCCTTTCTGGGCTACTGTAGAAACATGGCGGTAAAACGTAGCAAACTCAGTGAACAGAACCCACATAGCTATTTAGATATAAACGGCTCAAGGTGCCGAAAACACAATGATTCTTATTTTGAGATGATTATACACTAAAGAAACCATACGGAATAATATTATGTTCCTTTTTTGCCAATACTACACACTGGTTTGGTTACACACAGCTTTAATCACACACTTTTGTGCAAAATAGGTCAATAATTTGTATTTTGACAAAGTCTCCTTTCTTTAGCCTTTAATTGGGGCTGTACTTGTACTTGTGCTGGTGCTGTGAGGTCTGGCAGGTCCAGCACAGTGTTGATGGTTTGGGTTTTTTAGAGAGACGAGGCAGCAGAGATGCTCACGGCCGTCTTTCGATGAGGCCAGATGAGACCTTCAGCCACATTCCTGGTCAGTCTCCTGGGCTGCAGCTCGCCACATTACTGCTTGCTGTCCAAACAAACAAGGCCAGTCTCAGAGAGCCTCCTGAGCCGAGTCGTGCCAAGCCGGGACAAACCGCCCACCTCTGGCGATCCTTAAATATAGACTCTCCCTTTTTAACTCCAGGAACAAGACACTTATTTAGTTAGTCACAAACAAAGTCATTCCACATGTTGTGGTACAAGCTGTTGTTGTCACTTCTGATGTCCGGACGTCACTAACCGGTCACTGGAATCTGTGTGTGTTCCTCAATGACGTTCATGTAATTGTCACCAGATCCTTCTGGAGTCACAATTAGCAGATTAATCCATAATGAAAATGAAAAATAAACATTTTGTCACGTCAGTCATTAGCAGTCAAGTACGTCAACCACGCTCTTTTCCTAAATGTTACTAGGTCGTGTTGTTGCCTAAAATAACTTCCTGAAGTTGAAGACTGATTTTTGTACGTTTCTTTATTTCAATTGGATCGTTACTTGTTTTTTTTTGCCTTCCAATAATAAAAAAACAACCAGAAATATGTCACAATGAAAATCCATCTTCTTCAGGCTTCAAGTAATGTGTTTGTGTCTGACCAGCCAGTGACCAGACCTGTCAGCGTCCTGTGAGGAGCTACTGGCAGCGACGGCCGTGGTTTAGGTGTGTGTGTCGCGACGACACAGAGGGGCAAAATGTTAGCGGAGATGCTTCAATAGCATCAGCCGTACCATAACTGGGGAGTATTTCTTCAAAGAACGACACTGAAGACTTGATAAAAGATGATTAGTCCAACAGACAGGTGTTCATTTCCCGTGCAAAATTGGGAGAACGTTTAACAGATGTTTGCTTAAAATGTATGAGTATAAATATATATGTTGGTTGGATGAAAACAGCTTGTGATTTTGCATATCTGTGTGTGGGGAGTTGTGTTTTACTGTAAGTGTGTGAGAGGCAAGGAATGTGTGTGAGACAGAGGTCTTAAAACACACCACAGGATTTTCATTCACCATAAAACTTAACTATATATTTTCTTTTGTAAACAAGTAAAGTGTTCCTGAAATGTCCTCCCACACTTTGATTGAGCCGAGACTGAAAAATCTATTTTGATTCAAAAGAAGGACTTTCACCACCGCCACGTAATGCGCTGTTCAGAGGTCGTGGTCATTTCATGTTTTTCTGTGAGATCATGTTGTATTAAAGGGTGCGTTCACCCAAACCACCAAACTATACAAAGAAAACTGTCAAATGAAGTCTGTGGAGGTCACCTGTTTGTTTTTGACATTATATTTTACAGTACAAACTGTACCTTATCCCATGCAAATTGTCTCTCTCTCTCTCTCTCTCTCTCTCTTTCCTTCCAGTTGCTCTCTTCACATTTGAATCTCAAATTTAAAGCCTGATTTTTACATTTTAAACAAATGGTTTGGTATTTACATGAAACCAGACACAAGCACAAACAGGCAGTCGGTTCAGTAAAAGGACGGACAAAAGATAAATGGCCACCTAAACAGGAAACAATATTTTTTTGATATAAACGTACATGGAGTATATATTGTTACATGCTTTTACATGAAAATTGACTTAAACAATCAAAATTAATTTTCTGTCAGTCGACTGATTAGTGAAATAATCGTTTCAGCTTGTATAAACTGTTTGGTAGTTTAATATATAAACACAATACATATAATCTAAGTTAAGTTGATATTCAATTACATTTCCACTACGTGAACACATTTTTATGTGAAGTCTGCACCACATCCACAGACTTCTACAAGGCCCTGAGATGCTCTCTGCAAATCACATCAAATGTTGAACAAAAACACAACAGTTAGTTAAAAACTCCAAATATATCCACCCCTTCATATTTGATGAGGCTCATATTTCATGGATCAGTCTGACAGTTTGATGGATTGTTTTGTCGTGGATTCATATCAGATCACATGTTTTATAAAGCCTAAGATGCCAAGAGTGTGGATGGATTAATGAAAGGTTCTCTATTAGACATCCAGAGCATTAATATAACAGCAAACGACTGAGCCGTCATTGACAGCCGTGTAGAGACAAGAGTTTTTTAATATTTTCTTTTCATGTACTGAAAAGAAAAGGATTCATTCATTGATTCCGGATTGGTTGTCAACTGTGACTCGGGGTGTGTTAATATGTGTGTGCACGTCTTTGTGTCTGCGTCTCTGTGACGGACAGAGACCTCAAGTCATCAAACAGGACAATGCGTCTGGTCCAGAGCTCTGAACTCTGGGAGACAGAGACGGACAAAGAGATGGTGTGATGGGTGGAAGGAGGTGACGGAGAGCTAAAGGCCAATGGATGAAGCTGTTTGTGTCACCACCTGCCCCCTCGCTGTCTGAAAATCTTGAATGACTTCCAGCAAAACAGTTCCTCAAGATGCAATCAGGGAATGTTCTTAACTGGAAACATTTTGTATTTGGTTTGTTTGTGTTCACACGGCACTGTTCTGGGTGAGGTAGCTCTTGCCCTCTTTGCCTTCTCACTAGTTCTGTCAGGATTATAAAGAAATATAACTTTCATTTGTCCATTTGTTACAGGCTTCAGGGAAAGTTGTGGCATGCAGATCATATTTGACATGTTTAGTCATTTTGCTCTTTTTGACTGGATGGTTTGGCCCAAAGCTCCTCATCTATGAGCTGCTGATATCATTGTCTCTACCACCTTCATCCAGGCCCCTGATTGGTCCGGTCCGTCTGCTGCCGTGGCGCCACACTGGGTCATATTATGGGCCGGTGTGGGTGTCACTCAAACCCCTCAGAGGAGAAATGGGAGGGAGGTGATGTCGCATTAGGTCATCCCCACCCCTCCTGGTCTCTCTCTGACAGGTCTCATCATACAGGAGACCTGCCGGGCAGATTGACAACTCAATGAGTCGACCAGCGGCGGGCTTTCACAAGCACCATTTCACGGCTTCAGTCTTTGTATGACAAACCCCCTGCACCACACAATATCCCCTCAGCTACTGCCCCCACACTCTCCCTCTTCTCTTTCTTTAAACAGCCCAGCCCTGTCTTATCACTGTCCTGTCTCTGTTGTGCTGGTTTGAGACGGGATGTAGAAGCTCCAGTTATTATAACAACTAAAACAAGTTCTTCTTCTTTTGAATTAAAGTGCAGGTTGCAGAATACATATTAATCTACTGATAAAATGATGAGAATTCCACTTTATTTAGCTGCACACCTGTAGGTTAAATATCAGCAACCATATTCCACAAAACCTCTCATATTGTTTTGTAAGTGTGTTTCAATCCACCAAAACCTGAAGTGGAAATGCTCCAAAATAATATTGGCTGAGGTGGAAAAATTGCTTGATTGATCAAAAGAAAGGTTCTCTATATTGTTTCAGATTGTAGGAAATTTAGATTGGGCTGAATTTCATTCTCTTTATGTGGATGGAAACTTTCCCAATTGTACGAAATCTGTGCAACTATGGCATTGTAAAGGTTTGGCAGTGGTAGAAGAGGTACTCGGATCTAGAGAGAGTAGCAATAACACATTGTAGAAATACTCTGTTACAAGTAAAAGTATTGCATTCAAATGTTTACTGTGTAAAAGTACAAAAGTATTAGCATCACAATATACTTAAACAACTAAAGTAAAAGTACTCACTATGCAGAATGGCCCATTTCAGAATAATATATTTTTTATTATTGGATTATAATTAGTGTTGCATTAATGTGTGCATACTTTAATTTGACAAAAACCTAGAGATCATTTTGGCTTTTTGCGTAACCTAACACGCTTGGCACGCCGGAGAAGATTCAGTTTGTTGCAACCTGCAAATTCACTGCCACTAAATCAAACACCCAAGATTTTTAAGAACAGTAAAAATGCAAATGCAGTTCTTCTCACAACGCCGACCTCCACACCTTCATTCTCCCGTTGGTAAGATCATGAGGTGCAGAAACTCTCAATGTGAACGTACTTCTTTGGGGATCCTGGGCTGAAGGATGGAGGGAAACATGCAGGAAGGGAAGGTGGAGGAGAATGAAGGAAGGAAGCAAGGAGGGGAGGAAAGGAGTGAAGGTGGGAGGCATGGGAGGGGAGGGGATACCGTCACGCTTTGGTGCCTCTCAATTGAAGTCTGAACACCGGCCACAAAACCCGGCTCGCTCCATATACCTCATCTTTGCATGTGAAAGGATGGCTCCATTGTCCGAGACTAACTGCACATTTAACCTGTCTGGGCTGAAAGAAAGGAGAAATTTCTCTCCCTGTCTCTCCCCTCACACCCTCTTTCGTCTTAACAAACTAATTAGCCGGACATTTCTCCTGCAAACACGACTTCTTTACACTTGGGCTTAAATTGTGAACAAGCCGTTCTCGGATGTTAAATTTTTAGCCGGAGGGAGAAAGCAGAACTTCTCCAGCTCTTTTTTCTCTGGTGTGCTCTGGATCTGTTAAATGATGTGTTCAGAAGATTTAAAGCCTGTTTTTGATGGTCACTGCGACCGCAGGGCAGAAGTAAACCTGGTGGTTGTTGTTCAGCTTTGCATTCAGAATTTGACAGTGAGTGTTACATTTATTTTATAACATTTCACTTTGGAGATTCTTCATACAAAACTAAATATAAATCAACGATTAAACGATGGTGTATTATTATAGATTAAACATATATAAACATATATTAAACCCTTTTAACTGCCGTGTGCAGGAATCTGTTAGCAGTACTGTATGTCTTCATGGGTATAACCATTTGAAAGTAGTAGTGCTATTGTCAGCTTAGAATGAGCCCTTCATATGTACATAGGGCACTGCAATGTTTCCACAGTAGCCCAGAACAGACAACCAAACACTCGCTCTAGAGAGAGACTTTTTTACATCACCTAAAGGCCACCGTAGTTCTCTGACCTGCATGGTAACGCCATGGCCGTTGGACCTCCATTGCTCTTAAAGTGTTATTATGGTAAGAATGGCCTCTGAGAGAGGCGAACCGCGCTACCACGGTTTTGTGCTCCGCGGCGAGTGAGCGTAGAGGTATTCAGTTGGTTGCATTCTGCAACCACATTGCTAAATGCCACCAAATTCTACACACTAGACATTTAATACTTCTTCTCAACACATTTTCTAATTCTGTTGGAAAGTAAGACAACATTTTCTAAATCCTAAAACTCCCTTAAGGTTCAGTCCAAGCAGTGGTGAGATGAAGGTGAAGTGCAGCCATTTCTGTACTCAACAGTTAAGTGAAAGCCTCTTTTTCTTTCACCACAATAGACGCACAATGATCCCAAAGCTTGTGTCCACAGAGAGTCCGCCGCTCAAGCTGAGAAGCTGAGAGCCCGAGTGGAGATCGCTTTTTCTGCCAAGGCCTCCGGCTGTGCTTTGAGTTTGTGTTTGGCTCTGACATGGCACTGACCAACAGTGTGTGTGCGTGTGTGTGTGCGTGTGTGTGTGTGTGTGTGTGTGTGTGTGTGTGTGTGTGTGTGTGTGTCAAAGCAAAGCTGATCATCTATTAATACCTTATTGATCAGTCAAAAGTATGACTTTTAGGTGTGTAAATATCCATATTTGTCTCAGTACAGTTCTGTCCAGGCTGAAACTAACTGTAAATCATCAGTGAAACACCAAATGTTGATGCAGACAGATTTCCTCCTCTTCGCTCACTGATGCTCCGTAATGAATACTGGCTTCCTGAGGAGTCGAGTCCTGGAGAGAGGACGCCGTCTCTCCACCTGTGAAGCTGTCAAACAGCCGACTGGAGGTTTGTTTGTGTCGATAGCCAAGTGGATCCTCAGCAAGAGCTCTCTTAACACAATGTCCGACGCCTCGGCTCCTCTCGCTCTGACGCTCAGCCGAGGGGGAGCGTCTCAGCCAGGGGGGCCCAGCGGGGCCAGAGCAGGTCCAAAGGCCTGGTGCTGGGAGGCTCTGACAGGCGCTGCTGAATCCCAGCGGCCCCTCAATTCCACGCTCATTCTTCTACACTTGAGATCTGCCTCCACCCCCCTGCAGCCGGAGTAGAGTGGACAGTGATCCCGTTTTAAATTGTACATTTCACTCACAGAGCTAAAGTGATTTTCTGCCTTTGATCTGCTTTACAAAAAAATCTACATTTCCTCGGCAGCACAGGTGGATTCCAACTGCAGTACTCTGGTTTGCAGATCGTCCATTTGTGTAACTGTCTGGTCATGTCGGCCAAACATGGCACAGTAACCAGAGAGTCTGAAAAGTTTTAGGAGATGATTCTCGCTTTTTTGCGCAAACATTCCCTTGTCAAATATTCAGTTGCACAATGTTGCACTAGATTTTCTCAACAGGATTTCAACAGAAGTCTCAAATATCTTCTCGAAACCAGAGGCTCCGAGTGAACGTCTGATCCATTTATTTTTGTTTGTAAGACGCAACTTGTTGTTGAATTTCATCCCTACCTATACCTTAACACTGTAGGTGCCATGCATGCATATTTTTGGAAAAATACAGCATTCTTCATCAGGCACAATCTTAGGGTTTTTCAAGTATTTCAAGTCTTTTCAGATCTGTTCAGGTTTTTTTCAGATGATGTTACCGTCATTATCACAGCCGATACAAAGTGAACCAACATCCAAGCAGCATGGAGAGACAAGTTGTTGTGAGGAAAGAAGAAAAACTACTATATTTTCATTTTGTGTTCAAGCATGATTTGCTTGTGTTTGTTTGCTTTCTTACTGTTTATATTTATATCTTCCTGTAAATCTTGACACTGTGTATTTAAGTATATATACATATATTATTGTTAATATCCATATGTGTATTAAGAGTCATATTCCTCATTTGTGACAAGTTCATTAAAACATTTAAAAAATGTTTTCATGTTATGTTGATTTTGGCTGAGAGGGTTACACATGTTTGTGTTTTTCTGCATAGTTGTGGGGACATTTCCAGGCTGATGTTGCTGCTCGGCTCTCCTCGGTGTGAACGTGCAGCATCTTAATTAGCGGGGACGGGACGCTCCTCCCTGCTGAAGCCCCACTTTGTGAAGGCAGGTGCAGCTTTAAATTACTTGACATTTTTTGCAGTGTGCAGGAGGTGGCAGGTTGTGATCCTACAACCCACATCTCATATACATAATCCAGCAGGCAGGCAGGCCCCTGCTCTTGTTGAATGGGGGGGGGGGGGACCTCTCCCTTTCCTCTGGGGACATTTCAGGGTTGAAAGAGAACCCTCACCACCCGGCTACCGGGGGCCCGTGGGCGCAGTGAGAAAATGAAGACCTCTGCGCCCCTCTAAATCCCCAGGAATTTCTCATTAAGCAAGGGGTCCTGGGCTGCCGAGGGCCCTCTGGGCCCTCACCCACCCCCCGCGAGGGGTCTCTCTCTCTGGTGCGGAGAATGGAGCCCTCCACTCCACTTTGTGCTGGCTGCCGGCTACCAGGGCCTGTTATTCACCTTCTCCTTTCTCACCAGCACAAGAGCTTTCTCCCAATCATGCTTTCAAAGCCCTCAGGACTTCCTCTTCCTTTCATTCAGTTTTTACATAAGTGTGTGTGTGTGTGTGTGTGTGTGTATGTGTATGTGTGTGTGTGCGTTTGAGTGTCTGTGTGTGTGTGTGATGTCTTATAAGCCCAAAAGAGAGAAAGGCATAATTGAATTTGACATTTTTTTCCCTTAATGGTATCCTGAGATATTTTTGTCTGGAGGCGCCAAAGCTGGAATGGAGCGGACTCTCATTTCAAAGAGTGTTTTTTCTTCTTCTTCTTCTTCTTCTTCTTCCTCTTATTCACACGTTGTTCAGGAGTACAAGGGGGATTAATGAGGATTATGTATATGAGCAGAGGTAATGAGTTTTGATGAGAGGAGAGTAGAGAGGATATTTAGTGTAAGATTTCAAAACATCTCAGCGCATCAGGTTTTGGCAGCATCAGCTAACGTTTTCCTGTTGTGGAGTCACTTTATCCTCGTCTTTTTATGAACACAAGATACTTTAGAAAAGGACAAAACGTGTTATCGATTGAAAAATGTCCAAATTAATTGAAGAGACAAGTCATTCTGTTTGTGTATTTGGTTCCTCTTTAAGAGATTATACTCAACACTGACTGACTTCAACCACAAATATGATTTCACCTGATTATTACCTGTTCTAATTACAGCCAAATAAGTAATATGAACACTTTTACCTTGTTCACGTGTAGATATGTAGCCTCACTCATTATTGAGTTACATTCTATATATTTTGGTTTATTTATTCCTTACTCTTGTTCTTGTTTTGAAATTCTTTTGTAACTTTGGTTTCAAAAAGAAAACTTTTCATAACAGCTCAAACCAAACTCAATTTGGTGTTTTTTTGTTCAATGACATCCAAAAATGGAAAGCCAACATTAAGAGGAAAAACATTTACAAGTCCACATTCAAGGTCCTTGTACTTAACTTGAGTATTTCCATTGTATACTTTCTTCTTCTACTCCACGACATCTCAGAGGTAGATATTGTAATTTTTACTCCACTACATTTATCTGGCAGCTTCAGTTACTCTTCCGGTGACAGTTTTTCATCCCCTTCCTGTCCAGTTAAAACCATGTGTCCCCAGATGTGTTGATTGTTAATGTTTCTGATAAACCGAAGGATGAAGTGTTCCTTCTTAAGCTAAATAAACTACTTCTAAATCCTCTTGGATCAGCTGGATGCACCGTAACAAAGCTGAAAACAGGGATGTTGCAACATACATATTAAAGCAGTTAACAGTGTTTGTGCTACTGTTAAAAATAGAAATAAATCCCAAAACAACCCACAACAATTGTCTTGTTGGGCAAAATAAAACACGTCTTTAGGGGGATTCACTGTCATTTCACAGAGTGACACCAGGAAGTGTCTGCTCCTTATTTTCAAGAGGTAGTCCTTAAAGTAATATTCTGAAAGTATTTTTATGAGTATTTTTGCAGACTGGTATTTCTAAGTATCCAAGTACCTCTTCACCTTTCTTCAAACAAGATCGATATCTTCAGTGTGACAGATGTGGAATGAAACTGAGACAGAATAAGTTGATGGAGAGACAGAGAGAGAGAGGGAGAGGGAGAGAGAGAGAGAGAGAGAGAGAGAGGGAGAGGGAGAGAGAGAGAGAGAGAGAGAGAGAGAGAGAGAGAGATGTCCCATGCAGGCCAGGACAGCTGACAGCTGGGTTCAGCGGGGGTCAGAGGTCAGGGATTGGCAGCAGTGGGGGAGTGAAGTGGAATCTAAAACAACAGGAAGACACAAACACACACATACACACATACATTTCCAGGAGAGGAGGTGAGCGTGGGCCTCCGGATCTCTCGTGTGACAAACAGTTGACTAAAACTTCATCAGTGTGGTGTGAACGCTTCCTCCCACATATCTAATCCAGGAGGTGTGTGTGTGTGTGTTTGTGTGTGTGTGTGTGTGTGTGTGTGTGTGTGTGTGTGTGTGTGTGTGT
>NW_022280075.1:1432164-1442790 GCF_004355925.1 Anarrhichthys ocellatus | reverse complement strand
TGTGTGTGTGTGTGTGTGTGTGTGTGTGTGTGTGTGTGTGTGTGTGTGTGTGCTCTCTCACGTACTACTATCTTTATGAGCACCAGTTGTAGACATTGGACAGTGACCACACTTTGGTAATGTGAGGATATTTTTAGAAGAAGAAAACAAAAAACCCAAAGCCCATAAAGAAAACAGAGTATTTCAAGGTTAAAGTTAAAAAGCCTGTTCGTGTGGTTAAAGGAATAGTTCACCCAAAAACAATAATACATTGGTTTTAGTATTCACCATAAAGGTAAAAGGTAAACTAGACTAGAAGGCACCAGTGTGCTTCATCAGAGCAGAAGCTGTGATGGTGTCGTATTAAACGTGCCGGCCCTGTTCCTCTAGCTTTCGCTCCACCACGAGAACAAAAAAATGACTTCTTCATCAATAAATAAAATATGCTGACAAAAGAAGAGAAACTACTTATTTCTAATTCATTTTGATAATTTCTTATAAAATGTAGAAATATATTTTCGACATTTATTTATGTCCTATTTATTTACCCTTTTTTATTAACAATCTATTTAACGATCTGTTTCTGTTTTTATTCAAGCATTTATTTATTTATTATTTTATCTATTTATTTCTGTATCTATTTTCAGCTTTTATTTAAATTTTTTATTATTTTATTATTTAGTTTGTGCATTTATTTATTATTTTGTGTATTAATTGTTGTACTTCGCTTTCTTTACTTATTTCAACATGTATTTATTGTTTTGTTTATTTATATCTGTATTACTTCAGCTTTTATTTACTTATTTCATATTTATTTATCTAATTTTCTATTCTCTGTTGGACAGAGGGACTTACAACCAGTATGGCTGTTAAACGTACAACAACTACAAAGCACTGATTCCACTGGGGCTTGTTAATAAATATTAAATTGAATATAAATTATGCAAAGATATGCAAAAGTGGAAATACTTCAAACATGTGATGATGTCGCCTCCATTTGCTAAAAGATCTCACTCTGTGAGATCTTTTAGTCAGTGTTGAACCTCCAGCTCTTTCAATGTGCTGTGCTGCCCTCTTGTGGACGGTATGAGTCCTTACAAGAGAATGGGGCTTTAGTAACAGAAGGGCGATGGTGGAAGAGGGACTCATTACAAGTAAAAGTACAAAAGTATAATCAGTATATTATCAGATCTAAGATTACTGGATTGCTAATACTGAAGCATTTTAATGTCAGCAGCTCGAGGTGGAGCTATGCAATACTTTAATTGCTCTATTTTCGCAAATTTAGTCCAGTGGATCCCAACCTAGGGTCACCAGATCAATCTGAGGGGTTGTGAGACGATTAATGGAAGACAGAAGAAGAAGAAACCAAGTTCTGATTAACAAATCTGATTTCAGTTTTGGGACTTTGCACAAATGTTAAATATTGTTTTGTGCAACATCGGATCATTTCACCTCATAAAGCCACAAGAAGACTTTTCTTTTTGGAAGAGGTCACAGGTCATACAGGTTGGTTTAATATTTAACAGCTGTCTTTGGTGAGATTACTCTTTTTTTAATGAGAAAACCTGTAAAAGTAACACGTAATGTCCATTGTCAGATAGATATAGTGCTGTATAAATTATAATAACTCCCACTGAAGTGTAGTAGAAGTAAACACCTTGATATGCAAACAGAGGAAAATTTCAACATTTTGGGAAGTATGCTTATTTGCTTTATTATATTATTAAAGTATTTCTACTTTTACTCAAGCAAAAGTACTTTTTCCACAGCATTTTATTAGCTACATGCATTCCCTTCATTAAATGATGTTTCCAGCAGTTGTTCAGGAATCCAGATTACCTCACAGTTCGCAGCCCTGGAGCAGCATGATACCCTACTTCTGTATCGTTACCTAACACAGGTTCAAAGCCTATCAAACAAAAGTAGGTCTATAGAGACCATGACCTCATATTACCTGAACAGGAACCACTGATCCTTTTCAGCTGAGTCATGAGTTGGAGGTAAATAAACCCAGATAAGTGTGTCATGATTGTTCCTCGATGCTTTAGCTTTAGTGACAGAAATAATTCATCATTGTGTCATCTTTTGCATGTATTTCATGTTTTACATGCTAAAACTCAAGGGTGGCAGCGAGGAGCAGCTGAGGTCGGACTTACTTACTGTAAAGTAAAAGTACTCAGCAGGAAAATGGTCACTGTGGCTAATAGATGATAATATAATATTACTTTGTATTATATTGTACACACTGATTCATCAATGTACACGTAGTATTTCACTGTTGTAGCTGCTCAAGGTGGAGATAGTATTATTATGTAGTGATGTCGCTTGAGTTCGTTTCAAGACCACAAGTAAAGTTGAGAAATACTCTTGGCGGTGTGGAGTTAGGAAGAAGTGAGGCCTCTGTAGCTCGCTGCTCATGTCTGCAGCAGGCTGGAGGCTCCAGGCTACATTAGCCACCACTAGCAGAACACACCAGAATCTGTGACCTGAACCGCTGGAGGTCGAGTTGCATTGTGGGTAATGTAGGCGCCAAATTTGACAAGGAAGGAGAATGTGTGGAATAAAAACAGACGATATCTCTGGTTCTCCTGCATCAATGTAAATATTTTTGAATGAAACTGTCCATTGTGAGTCTGATAATGTTCAGGTGGAAGACTCTTTTATTTGATAGGAAATAAGAAAAACTAAGATCTGCTACACAAATTTGTAGTCACTTTCTGTACTTTTCTCTCATCTTAGTTTTTTGTGAAATGTTGGATAATTTTCTTTGGTCCCTAAATATTATTTAAATGAACCAAAAGCACTCTTTTTTGGACTCTAATAGACAAACTAATACACTAATAGACATGTGAAATGACTACGGCTAAGGGCTAAGGGGTCACAAGCCAAACAAGTTGTATGTATTTTTATGTAAAATCCTGATCTGAAAATGACTACAACTGTAAAATACCTGCAGTGGATTAAAAAGTACAAAATTCCCCTCTGAGATGTAGTCGAGTAGAAGTACAATGCCATCAGAGAAACACTTCAGTAAAGTACAAGTGCCTAAAAAATGTACTTAAGAGCAGTACTCGTGTGGGTATAGTTAGTTATTTTCCACCTCTGTGACATTCTGGCACACAGACAATACAAATAACCATACATTGTAGTGTTATTATACTGCATAACAGTATAAGTGACAAGTACATGTACTTAAGTATTTGTACTTAACTCAAGTTCCTTTCCTACTACTTTATACTATTACTCCACTATATTTCAGATAAAAAATATTATACTTTAAACTCCACTTCATTTATCTGATGATAAATGAATAATTAAGATATGGTATTTCTATGTACCAATAATAAAGTATCTGAATACTTCTTCCACGATTGATGTTCACTCAGCTGCCAGTTTATTAGGTACACTTAGCTAAAACTAATGAAAAGCAATAAACACCTTTATGAAGCTGATAATTATGTTTTTTTAGGCAGTTTTGGTTAAATTTGTGGTCAGTTTGGAGGCTGCGGTTTGTGTTACGAAGAGGAGCTTCTATTATATAGTCCACCTTAATTCATATAAATGGACATGAATATGTCAATTTTAATCAAACAATAGCCTAATTTTATACATTATTCTAAAAATGGGCCCTTTTGTGTGTGTACTTTTTTACTTTTATGCTTATATTGATGCTAATACTTCTGGATTTGTACTTGTAACAATAATATACTACGTGCTGAGTACTTCTTCCACCACTGCGTATACGTCTTGTATGACACATATCACTATGATATCCCCATTGAGGCTCAAAGGCGTATTCATTGTTCATTAACGAGTGTATTTTTGGTTCAGTGTCACATATCTAATTACTGTTACTAGAAACTGTTCATCAAAACCTGGTTTGATGCGACAGTGGAGAGAGTGACACGCGGTTTGCCTGTAAAACGAGAACGAAACGGTTGTCTGCTAATGACGGCGGTTCACCGGGAGGGTGCGCGCTGCTGCCGGTGCGCGGCGCTGTTTTGCGCTGCGTAAACCCGCAGCAGGCCCTGTCCCCGTCTGCCTGTCCCTGTCTGCCAGTCTCTCTCTCTGTCCTGTCTGTCTCTCCCGTCCTCACCCAGACCTCTCTTCTGCTAGGATCGAGGTTGAAAAGCAAAAACGCATCCTAAATCATCCGTGTTTCCTTCTCAGCTGAGTTTTTTTTTAAACCCGTGTGAAGTGAGGAGCTGGTAGATTCACCGAGAGGTTTCATAACACGTTATAACATTCACATGAACGGTCCTGCAGAGTCTCGTGTTTTCATTTTAAACACGGCCGAGCTTTATTCTGAATCTGCAGAAGAGGAGGAGGAGGAGGAAGAGGAAGGTTTGCTGTGTGGCGCGGCCGTGTCGATCATAACCGCCGTTTCCCATATCGCCTCCCGGTGACAAGAGTGAAGTGGTGTGAGAGTGGAGGGGGTATTATTATTTTACACCTGAAACACCCCTTCTACATCGCCCTCTCTGTCCTCACTGACATATCGTCTCCAAAATCTCCAAATCTCTCCCCCCGTCCATAAAGATTCAAACACACCAACGCAGAAATCTCGCAGCTCAGCTCACCGGCCGAGAAGCTGCAGTTTGTTTTCCAGCTTTCACCCCTTCGTTTCTGGACAGAATTAAAACAAACAGAAACCGTGTGTTTCTCCCTCTTCCCACCGCACAATCGACGCTTAAAGTGCCATTAAATGTTTAATTTTTGAGCAGTGAGACGTGCGTTTGGCACACACGCACACACTCACACACAGTCCTCAGTCCCCCCCTTGTCGTGGCACAAACGCTCACGAGACAGTGACTTTGGGAGGCATTGCATGTAGGGAAAATGTTCCTGTCGTGGCATGGCTGATTCAAGACTCCAGCCACCAGCAACACACCCAGGGCTCAGAAGAGGTGCGCTTTGAGGCTCAGCTTCTCCGTGGCTGGGTGAACTTTATATCGAGCATATATTAACACTTTGTGGCCTGCTTCTATTTTTTTTCCTCCTCTAAGGCTGGAGGACTCCATTTTGAAGGGACCGGGTGTGCAGCCAGATCCTACACAGCAACTCGTCTCAGAAAAGGGAAACCCATCTGTTTTTCTGGGTAGCCTGCTGCACCATTTCACTGCTTCTCAGAGGTGTTAGTGGTGGACATTATTTTTTAATTACTTCTCTTTCTTTATTTTCTTCCGTCTCCAGGCGCATGTGTGCTGGCCCAAGTGCGTGTCGGGTGGTGGTGGCAGAAGGGGCCAGTTTGTTGGCACAAGTTTGGCATGTGACATGTCAATGGTGATGGCAGCCTGGTTTAGGGTAATAATTGAGGCTTGTAATTAAGGGCAGGGGCGGGGCTCGATTTTGGAGGTGTCATGTGGTTGTCCTGTACGTTCTGGGGTTTTTTAGGTGGCAGTCAACTCTTTTTCTTTTTTTTTTCTTGGGAGAGAGATTTACGGCCCCTTCTGTGCTCCACGCTGTGGACCGGCTTGGGGAGGGAGGCAGTGGTGACGACTGGCAGTGCGCACGGCAGACAGAGAGAGTGACTTTCAAGGGGCAGGCAGGAAATAGCCTTTCAACAGAGCGGAAATCCACACAGGGCGAATTATAAAGTTGTAGTTATCACAAAGCAGAAAGGGAGGGGGGGGGGGGTATCGCTGGAGGAGCACAACACGCCTGAATCTCGATTCCAGGGGCCGCTGGACCAGGCTTTAGCGCATGTAGAGGGGAGGAGGGAGGAAGAGGAGGAGGAGGAGGAGGAGGGAGGTGGAGGGGGCAGTCAGTGAGTACGTTTCACAGGATCCAGGCCTAGTAGTGTTGCCGCTGGGACTCTCCTCATCCGCTTTCAAAAAATCCGAAATTGGCACATTTAAACGCCAAAATGAGCGGGTTGAGGTTCACGTTTGCGGTGGCCGACACCGGAATGGTAAGATTCTCGCGACAGATCCCGTGTCATTCGGCGTTTTCTCCGTGATTTTTGTTGTTTGATGCACACATAGCCTGCATCAGTCGGGGAGGGAAGCCCGTACAAGTGTGTGTGTGTGTCTTCGCGCGTGTTTGTGTGTCAGTGTGTGTTGGTAAACTTGTTTTGTGTCGTCTCGTGTTATGTGGCGATTTGTGTCTCTAGTCTCGTGCAAGCATGCAAGCAACCAGCGACACACACACAGACAGACACACACATGCAGTGGCACACATCTATGCACACGCGCGCTCGCGCACGAACGGGTCCATTTTATTTCCAGTTGATGTTTGCAGCGCCGGCGTGTGTGACGGTTGATTTTAACATGACTCGATGTAATTCATTTCCTTTATTGTGTGTGTGTGCGTGCAGTGTATGCACGAGCGTGAGTTTACATGCTGCTGACCTTATCCTACTTGATGTAATTTGTATCTTATCGCGATAATTCCCCTCGAAGGCTTTATAGCGGCGGTTGCGATGTTTGCGCAGAATGTCTTCCAAAAAAACCCCAAAATGTCACCATAGGTCGATCGGCTGGTCGTCAGTGAGTCTGTTTACGTTTTATTTCGGCATGATGTGAAGGCAGGTTTGTGTTGTATTTCACGGAATTGATGGCTTAGCTGTGTCACTTTTTTTTTTAAAACCATCTCGCCACCAGCTGCCTGGGATAACTTTAGACAAGCTGCAGTGATGTTATGACAGATTGTAGAAACATGTTGTGCAAAAAAACAACAACCATGGATAGAATGTAATTTGTTGAAGGATTGTCATCATGAAATTAAACCAAATCACAGCTGGGTTCCACAGGTATACTACAACGAGCCTTGATGCAAGGACAAATGTGCAGAATGTTTGTTTATGATTTGTTTTGGTGGCCTCTGATCATTTTCTCTTCATGTTTCAGGGAGGAACCATGCCAGCATGAGTGGGCCTTACCCAGGCCCTGGCAGGGAGACTCATCAGTCCAGCTGCCCGTTGACCCCCAGCCGTGACCTCTCCTCCCACTCCTGCGCCTCCAGACACCATGACCACAGGATCGGGCTAACCATGTCTGCCGCCGCGTCCTCCCTCAAGCATGCGTCCGTCTATGGGTTTACACAAAGAGACCACTCCTCATCATCATCCTCCTCTCCTTCCACCTACAGTCCTCTTAGGAGGCTGCAACATCTCACCACCATGGTGAGCCAGCCGGACCTGGTCCTGCCGGTGAGGGAGCCAGAGAGGAGCTGGGAGTGGGGGGGGAGTAAGAAGGGGAAGGGGAAGGGGATGGAGAGGGACTCCTGGGCCGATTGCACTAGCGGAGATTATTCTGGTACCCAGAACACAAGCAGGGGGGAGAGCTTTGGTGTCTCTGCTGCTGGACAAAAACAACCCGTCGTCCAAACTAGAAGTAGGGACGCGCCAGCAGCCAATCGCGGCGAGCCCGTCGTGTCTGAGAAAAAGACGGAAGGTTGTTTCTCGGGCCCACCCAGCCCGGCCTTCTCTCTCGACAGCAACAGCCCCTTCGCTAACGGCTTCCTCCACTTTGAATCCTCTTTGTTTGAGGACGACGACAACGATGAAGAGCCGGAGACTGTGTCACCTCTGGGGGAAGGCTTGCAGGACAAACACGAGAATGCGGGGAAGGTTCTCCAGTCCACTCCTGGACACTCGAACACGGAGTCCAAGGATGGTACCGTCTCGTCAGCCAAAGTGGTCACCCGGTCCCAGTCCTCGGGTCAGCGCCGGAGATACTGGGACGGCTCGGATGACGAGTGGGAGAGCGACACCGAGCTGCTTCTGCTTGGGGATTGTCCCCCAATGCATTCATTGGCAAGTTTTATCCTTATTACTCCAAGTAAACAAAAGAACAGCCTTTCAAGGTTTTGTGTTTTTAGCAATAGCAACACCTCTATTAGGTAAACAAACACTTTTCTTTCTGGTTTTGATTGTAAAAGTTCTTAATGGTCCTCAGTCAAAGGAGTTTCCCCTCACTAGGGAAGTATAGTTTAGTTTTCCACACACAAACCTCGTGCATGACACACTAAACACCCGCACTGCCTTTCTCCTGTTGTAACAGAATATCGGTCCTTGTGAATAATGGTTGGGCACAGATGATGCACGGCTGCACAACCGAGCTCTGTCGTTGACAAATATGGTTGTTTTCTATTTACAAGGAGCTAAAGAAAAATGTCAAGCTTCTCCAGAGGTTTTCAAACTGAGGAGAGCTGAAGAGGGGGTCGTGGAGGGACAGACGTGAGGCTAGCATGCTGCGTGAGGTGAAAGGGACAGGTGTATGCCAACAGGAAGTTAGTTACTGTGGATTGGATGCTGATTTGGCCTGTTCATCTACAAGGCCTACAGGCTGCTACTGGAGGCAATTAAAGGTACTTAAAAAGCCATAGCGCGTGATTGCAAAAATCACACTCCTTCTCTCAGTCATAAAGTGGTCAAATTTGAACACATGACATGATGCATATATTTATAGATTCAGTGTGACTTGCGTCAACATACCATTTTAAATTAAATATATTGGTGCTGCAGAGATGTCCTGGCCTCCAAATAACATTCTACAGACTGAAGAAAACATCTTTGTTTGGTACAGATCCCTGCAGAAATCACGTTCATCAAGTTTTTCAGTGAAAATGTGAATAATAAGTCGGTCAAAGTAATCGCAATTCGATGTTTTTGTTAAGATTGTTCAGCCCTAGTGCCAATTTGCCAAAATGTAAACAATTATAGGCGATAAGAAGGTGGCTTGTAGACTTTATATTTTCTGATTACATCCTCCAAAGCATTATGTGAGCTGTAGTTTCAAAAATGATAACATGATTATCCCCCAAATAGAAGTAAGACAATTAACCTTTTGTGTGTTGCACTGTTTCGGGGACACGTTCCTAATTGAAACTTGGCACTGCTCAAGATGTGATACTGAATATGAAGAAAGAGGACCGAGTTCATAACTCTGAAGCAGCCGTTTCAGTTTAACTTTTCAAAATCAATGTTTCACCGTCTCCAGGATAACGAGCACATATCATCTGAATGACAGAATAGGACAGGTGATTCAAGTAATAGAGCTCCCGGGTCAGTCAATCTAAACACACAGCCGACATCATGATTGAAGCTTGTGTTGCAAATAACATTAATGATTGCTCCGTTCTATCGCCGTGTCCCAGTCAATGATTCAAAACCCTTTTCTGCAGGGCCCCCCTTTTGTAGAAAAATATTTTCTGCTCGTGGCATAAATGGAAAAAAATTATGGTTTTACAGGTAAAGCCTGGAGATTTAAGGCAATGTGAGATTACCAAGTGACCAGAGGAAACCCCAGGAAGTCACTGCTCCCATAGATATCACAACTTGTTGTTTTAACGTTTCTGTTTTTGTGCAAATTAACAAACGGATATAAAGTGTTGATTAGTAAGCTTTAGAAGTGCTGTTAGGTGGATTGTTTGGACTCTGGACAGAGCAAGGCTAGCTGTTCTTTCCTGTTTTCAGACTTTGTGCTAAGCTAAGCTAACCAGCTGCTGACTGCGCACAGATATGAAAGCAGTGTCGAGTCTTCTCATATAACTCTCAGCAACAAAGTGAATCGGTGTATTTCCCAAAATGTTTGAAACAATTCTTCAAGGGCCTGGCTCCAAACTAGTTTAGCTTTTATCATGTGGTCAGAAATTCCAGTGTTCCACAGAGATCAATTTTTTTGACCGCTGTTATTTCTGTGTATAAGCAACAACTGGGCCAAATATTTCAGTAACTCAACATTGATTAGCTGCTGAAGAAACATTGGTCATGGTGCGATTATGTGGCTTTGGTACGAAATGGCCCGCAATTAGAAAGTTTTTGTGCAGGTTGATTTTTAGGCAAATAAATAAAAATATGTAGAGACCAATAACAGCCTGGTCGGAAAGAAAACAACATTTAAGAAAATATATAATTAGGGGGAACAGCTGTAATTTACTCTGATCATGATCTAAAATATGAGTATAAAACTTTATCGAGCCCCAGGAGGAAAAACCTATACCTAGACAATCGCTGATTATAAGTTCAGTAGCTCAGCAGCCTACCATTTGCTACAAAGATTATGTGATAATGATTCATTCATACATGTAATAAACACCCCTACATGCTAGCTGTTTCCCCCGCTTTCTTTTATGATAACAAGCTAAGCTAATTGTATCCCGGCTCTAGCTCCGGGCAGATATGAGAGTGGTATTGGCTTTCTCGTCAAATCCTCGGCAAGAAAGCGAATAAGCGTGTTTCCCAAAATGTTGAGCTATTCCTTTAAAATGCATGGTTGCATCATAGCAGCAGCCAGTATCAGCCCTATGGCCATTCCTGCTACATGCCGGTCATAACTCAGGCCTGATCATGTACCCCGCCAGTCCTCTCAACCTGCTGCTGTGAGCAGTCACGACTAATAATTACACAAATGATGTACTAGCCACAAGTACAACCAGGTTGTAATATTCTTCTACTGTCTACAAGGGAAGGCTAAAATTAGATCCTAAAGCCTGTAGAGAAAATAGTTTGTCCGAAGCTGAAACCTTTGACCCACTATGCAGTGTTCGATGTGATATATATATGTATATGTATGTATATATATGTATATGTATGTATATATATATGTATATGTATGTATGTGTGTGTATATGTATGTATGTATGTATGTGTATATATATGTATGTATGTATGTATGTGTATATATATGTATGTATGTATGT
>NW_022280075.1:1358212-1385712 GCF_004355925.1 Anarrhichthys ocellatus | reverse complement strand
GTAGGTCTAGCTAACGTTCACATGCAACGGTTGATGCAGTTCCCCCTCACATCCTCTAGGGGGCAGTCTGCTGTGCTGTGAGTCCTGTCCTGCTGCGTTCCACCGGGAGTGTCTGAAAATGGAGATGCCTAAAGGCAGCTGGTACTGCAATGACTGCAAGGCTGGGAAGAAACCTCGCTTTAAGGACATCCTCTGGGTGAAGGTTGGCCGGTACAGGTCAGTTTTTATTTTATTTTCTAAACAAAAGTCTTGTCAAGTTAAAAACAAGATGTTATTTGGGATGTGTTGCCCCTGAGGGTGACAAGAAGTATATTTGAGTGAAACGTCTGAACAACTATTGAATAAATTGCCATGAAATCTGGTTTAGACATTCATGTTCCCTTCAAGTTGAACTGACTTTTCATTTGGCGCCGTCCTCGGGTCAACAATTTCATGTGTCCAATGCTTTGGTTTGTTACCAAATACCTGCAGAACTGATGAAATTCCCATCAGCCTCAGCTGTACTTTGTAATTAGTGCCTGTTGGCAAAAATTAGCATACAAACATGCTAAACTCATAGGATTAACATAGTAAATATATTTGCCTGTATTGTCATTATGAGTTTGTTAGCATGGGGATGTTAGCATTTAGCTCAAAGCACTGATGTGGTTAAGTACAGCCTCACAGAGCTGCAAGCGTGTGTTTTAGACTCTTTAGTTGTACCCTGTTAATGACCAACTTTTATGTTTTTTCCTCTAATGCTCCGTAAAGGTGGTGGCCAGCGGAGGTCAGCCATCCCAAAACGATCCCGGAGAACATTCAGCGGATGAAGCACGATGTCGGGGAATTTCCCGTTCACTTCTTCGGCTCCAACGATTACCTTTGGACGTACCAGGCCAGGGTCTTCCCTTATATGGACGTGGACGCCAACAGCAAGGAGAAGATGGGGAAAGGTGTTGATGCCACCTACAAGAAAGGTATCCTGTGGGTTCTTGTGTTGTTGGTTGTGTCTTCTGTTTGTTCCTGCTATGATGACTTGAGTGTCTGACTGTTGTTCTCCCTCCTCAGCTTTGGAGGAGGCGGCTGTTCGATTTCGTGAGCTGCAAGCGGAGAAGGAGCTTCGGCAGCTTCAAGAGGACAGGAAGAACGACAGGAAGCCTCCTCCGTACAAACATATTAAGGTCAGGGAGACGCTTTGTTCTTTGTACCATCAAGGTGAATATTTTTACTGTATGTTTATTTATTAATTATGTATTATTCTGGTGCTGAGCATTAGTACAAGTCATGCTTAATACTACTGATCTCTGACAAACTTGAAAGATTACTTCATATAATCACTCTGACAGATTTAAAGATAATTGCTGTGAGAGAATTCATGTCTCCTTCAACCTTTTTGACTCGTTCAGGTGAATCGACCAATAGGGAAGGTGCAGATCTTCACGGCCGACCTATCGGAGATCCCGCGGTGTAACTGCAAGGCGACAGATGAGAGTCCATGTGGGATGGACTCTGAGTGCATCAACCGCATGCTGCTGTACGAATGTCACCCGCAGGTACAGAGACCCCTCCATCACACTCACTACATGTTTTATAGATTTATAGGTATTTATGGATGATGATCAAAAATCAAGACTAAACTATGCTGTGTGTCGAGGTGCTGAGTTACCTACACCTTAATGTAGGAGCTGCATGGCGAAGGCAAGAACTGTGACTGGTCTATTTTCTCATTAGCTTTTTGGAAAGTATGATATTGACAAATATATCTGTCTAGATAATGCTGATCAATAATCTGCTCTGCATCAAATCCTTAACTGTCTTTTCAAATCTTTCTTTTCAAGTTTTTCTCATTAAAAACTCAACAGAAAAAATGTACGAGTAGCAGAAATATACATTATCTTCATCCAAAACATTGACAATTTCCCTCTTTATCAAATTCATGTCCGTCTGCTGTTTGCTGCTTAGCAGGTAGTGTACAGTGGCTTTTTAAAGTGAGAGTGAACCACAACAAAAAGGTTTGGTCCGGACAGATAAACAATGAGCTTAAGCTCACTAAAGCTCTGTAAAACCAAAACACTGAGCTCAAAGAGGCTGAAATGTTTGCAGGTTTGCCCGGCGGGCGAGCACTGCCTCAACCAGGCGTTCAGCAAGCGTCAGTACAGCCAGGTGGAGATCTTCAGGACGCTGTCTCGAGGCTGGGGACTCCGCTGTGTCCACGACATCAAGAAGGTAACTACTTCTATCACTAATTCTACTGGCACTGCTGTACCACCACAGAGTCGCCATCAGGAAGTGTGGTTTGCGGTTTCGAGTGATTGCATCAGGCCAAATGATGTTGAACGTTTTTTGTTTCAGGGTCACTTTGTGAGCGAGTATGTCGGGGAGGTGATTGACGAGGAGGAGTGCAGGTCCAGGATCAGACACGCCCAGGAGAACGACATCTGTAACTTCTACATGCTGACTCTGGACAAGGTACAGCTCCACAGCCAGAGTGTGTCAGTTTAAGTGTGTACTAATACTAAAACCTCATGTTGGTGGTACCCTGTTTTGACAGTGAGGAAACAAGAAATATATGTTTGCATGTTTATATATACATTTACCATCTGTGTCTTTTCAAAGTGGTGTAAAATATGTAAATGTGTGTTTTTAGGATCGAATCATCGACGCCGGGCCCAAGGGGAACGAGGCTCGCTTCATGAACCACTGCTGTCAGCCGAACTGTGAGACGCAGAAGTGGACGGTGAGCGGAGACACCCGGGTGGGACTGTTCGCTCTCGTCGACGTCGCTGCAGGTAAATAAAATAAAACCACCACAATCAAGAGTATTGGACATCACACACACACAAGTTTAATGGGGAAAACAAATGCAAATGAGGAAATGCTTATGTGGAGGTATTTTGTGTGTTTCTGTTTAGGCACAGAGCTCACTTTCAACTACAACCTGGAGTGTTTGGGGAACGGGAAGACGGTCTGTAAATGTGGGGCACCAAACTGCAGCGGCTTCTTGGGCGTCAGACCAAAGGTGAGGGCGATGACACAAATTGAAATGCTCATATATTGTTTTAACACCTGAGGTCAGTGGTGGAATGTACCGAGTTACAAATTATTTAAATGCTGAAATCAGTCAATTGAAAGGTAAACATGAAGTCAGCTCAACAAAAGCCCCGTTTAAAGCTTCTCTCCTCTCCAAACCAGAACAACCCTCCATCTGACGACAAAGGCCGAAAGATGAAGAGGAGGGGCCACGGCAAGAGGAAGAAGAAGGTGGTGGTGACCAAAGAACGAGAGGACGAGTGTTACAGCTGCGGAGACGGAGGACAGATGGTCTCCTGTAAGAGACCCGGCTGCCCCAAAGTCTACCACGCCGACTGCCTCAACCTCACCAAGAGGCCTGCAGGTCAGTGGCTCTCTGTTTAACACAATAACTCACATTTTCTTTTGATGAAATCTGTGGTGTTTGGCAAATGCAGTCACTTCCTGCTGTGTGTGTGCCAGGGGAGTTTTCCCTAGAAAACTACATGGTAAAACATTTCAGTTGTTGGCTATTAGAGCGAGCCACCCAGGGATATATAAACGGCCGTCCAAGTATATTTTGCGACCCATTTTAGCAGCGGAAGAGATTCACACACCTGCATTTACATTTTTGATAAATAAATAACCTCAGAAGACAAAAAACATTTAATTTTCATGATTGAAAACCTTTGAACGACGGCGTGTGTATCACAGCAGAAACATTGATCAGACTCTGGTTTTTTAAAGTGACCAATCAGAGGAGCAGAGGCTCCAGCCACTGTTTATTTCATTCCATCCCCTCGAGCAGTTGTGAGCGCGTAGGAAGAGTCGAGCTTGTGCTTATCACAGCCCCGAGCTTGTGGGATCGCATTTGTGCATGAGGAGCAGAAATGCTCCCTCGTGGGGATGTTTTTCGCTTGCAGATATTGTTCTGTGCGCACCTGGTTTTAATGTGAGTGGGTTTTGAGACTAATTAAACAGCATAATACCTTATCAGACTCAAATCCCAAACATGGAAACAAAGTTCCTTTTGTACTTTCCTTGACGTCCTTGTCTGTATATTCATTGTAGGGCGTTGGGAGTGTCCGTGGCACCAGTGTGACATATGTAACAAGGAGGCGGCGTCCTTCTGCGAGATGTGCCCCAGCTCCTACTGCAACCAGCACCGCGAAGGCCTGCTCTTCATCTCCAAGCTGGATGGCAGGCTGTGCTGCAGCGAGCACGACCCCTGTGGGCCCGACCCACTGGAACCAGGGGAGATCCGGGAGTACACGCCCGAGCCCAGAGCCTTGACCTCGGGGCTGGGCATGGCAGTCATCCCCTCTGCTGCTTCTAACACCACCACCAGTCCGAAACCGACCGGCAGGAAGGTGCAGGAGATCAGTGCCGGCGGCGGCACGCGTCCCTCCGAGTCGCTCCCCGCGTTGTCCATCCCGGTACCCGTCACTATTCCTGTTACCGCGCCAGCTTCCTCGCCTCCCCCCAGCAGCTCAGATGCTCCCAGCAGCCCTCCAGCGTATGACCTCCCGCACTACTCGCCCATCTCCTCGTATGAGGAGGAGAGGGATGTCTTAGAGGACGAGGAGGAGGAGGAAGAGGAGCTGCTGGAGGAAGTGGAGGAAGTGGAGGAGGAGTCGGAGGAAGAGGGCGAGCTGGGGAGGCAGAAGTCAGATTCTCACGAAGAGGATGGAGAGGCGGTGATGGAATATGTTGAGATCAAAGAAGACGACGAGGAGGAGGAGGAGGACGATGAGGCGGGCGAGGATGATGACGACGACGATGATGACGAGGAGGACGAAGAGGAGGAAGAGGACGACGATGAAGAGGAGGAGGAGGAGGAGGAGGAGGAGGAGGAGGAGGAGGAGGAGGAAGAAGAAGAAGAGGAGTGACGCACAGTGGATTATTATTATAACTGCAGGCAGCGAACCCTCCCAGGGCAGATAAACCAATCACAAGTAGCCCAGTCTGTCACTGTATGGAGGACATTTTAGGACAAAACTAAATCAACACATAAATAAAGTGTTCACGAATCAAATAAATAAACAGAATAAATACTGTAGAGAACCATATTTATACACAGACTTTCCTTTTATTATTTATTTAGTTTTGTCCTAATAATCGGTTACACGCTCGGTTCATGACTCGGTGACTTTGCACACACTAGCGCTGACTGCACCTTCATATGGGAGATCTGACAAAGACAATTATCTGGAACTTCTACATAAATGTACAACTTGATATTTGTAAACATATTTCACTCCAAT
This sequence comes from Anarrhichthys ocellatus, assembly GCF_004355925.1. Taxonomy (NCBI): domain Eukaryota; kingdom Metazoa; phylum Chordata; class Actinopteri; order Perciformes; family Anarhichadidae; genus Anarrhichthys; species Anarrhichthys ocellatus. Next base: position 1,380,460 of record NW_022280075.1, on the reverse strand, counting down.
ATACTTGTTTTCTCTCACAGATATCACCTGCTGGTTTGTTTTTGGTATTTGTTCTCGGTAGTATTTCAAGCAAGTTGACCCTGCAAAGCGTACGTAGAGCCAGTGTGTATACTGTCGGTGTTTCTTGCTAGAACAGACTGCACTGTACTGTAGCTTCCTGTCGAGGTCGGGTGAACTCTTCAGTCTTCGGCCCACGTAAATGACCTCGACTTGGTTACATTTGAAATCAAATAGTAGCCACGTTTTAAAAAAAAAAAAAACCAACATGAATTTACCTGTCATCTGCTTTCAAACATGAACACCGCTCCAAACTTTTTTTCCTTGTGGTCAGTGGACATTGGTTACGTTTATTATTACGATTATACTTGACACAGGAGTCGTTGCTTCCATTTACTCCCCTCCAGCTCCCGATCATTTGATGGTGCTTCAACATCAGAGTATCGATAAAGTGTGAAAGTGCCACATGATGTTGCTGCCTGGCGTAGCATCAACATGAGTCCACACGGCAGGCGATGCTGCTAGTTTTAGACCGAATCTGGCAACGAAAAGAAGCGGGGACAAAAAAAAGAAAAAAGGATCTATAATTGACGAGGATTCAGTGTTTGCCTGAGATTACTCTTCATGCCTCGGAGAAAGTGTTTATACAGTTTATACCGCCAAAGCTGTCTTGTAGCTCCACAGGGAGACAGGTTGGACACTCCAGAAGCTCATATCTATCACAACAGTCAGTCTTGCACTGCGTGTGCTCTGTGGTCATTATTTATAAACTGCTCTGTGAGGCACAAGTGATGACGGGGAAACAGAAAAGTCTTCGACGGGACGCTTGCAACGACGGACTCCTGCCGTGACGCTTACTCCAGTATATGTTCTTGCCACATGTGTTTTCGCTCTGTCTTCAAGCTTAGTATTGTCTGTGTGTTATCTGCCAATGCCTTAGCGTGTTTTTCTTTGGAGCTATTTTTAAGGAATGGTTTTGGCGCCTGTGAAAGCCAAGTGTCCCTACTAATGCCTTTTTACAGTTGCCCAACAAGCAGTGTTTCATTCCAGTGTAATTATGACCCGTTAGATCTCAACTATTGACCTGTTAAAACAACTGCTATATATAAATATATAAGAAAAAGAAGTTATGAAATAAGCTTTTTACTGGCCTCGTTCTTTTTTTAATTTATTGTGTTCAACATGAAGCAGCATAGGAAATATAGATCTTTGACTCTGAGCATCTTCGACATTATTTCTATGACATAAGGCTTTTTGAATCATATGTGGCTTTAAATTCGTTATTAATTAAATTATATCACAATTTAATGAATGAATCACAATTCAGCGTTCCGGGAAGATCATGTAACCTCTCAAGTGCTTTAAAACATATAAGATCAACCACAACAGCTCACACAAGCCCTTGTCAGAGTGACAAATCACCCTCACTGGATTAAATAGTCATAACACAAACGGTAATAATTGACCATATATTTACTGTTTGAAGTGTTTCACAGTCTCTTTTATGATGGTGGTCTGTGGGGGGAAATGCTTTTTGGTCTACCGTTGCAGTACTGTGAGTGGTCACATGGGACAAATGACCAGACAGAGAAGAAACTCTCAATACATCCATGATTTAGCTAAAGGTAGCAAATGAGTAAAATAGGCCTTTTAGCTGCAGGTTCTTCTGCATGTTGGCTCTCTGTCATGACTTACTGGGGCACTTGAATAGAACAAAGCTGTCATTAGTGTTATTAGGAACACCTGTGCTTTGCCAACTCAACTCTGGTTAATTGTTTCTGTAACGGAGGGAAACGGCAGTCGGAGTGAACAATGCCAGATATCTGACAATCAAACAGGAGATGGAGATGCCGAGGTAAACTTTATTTTTCACTTTGCACATTTTGTAGGTGTTGTCAGAGACATATCTTTTGGATTCAGCCAGGAAGGGGAAGCCAGAGAGGTCTAATCAGCTGAAAGAAGAATCTGTGTAGGTGAGCCACAGGTGAGTTAAAAAAAACAAAAGTTATCAAATTACCAGAGATAAAGTGGAAACCGATGAAGAAACTCTGGTGTCGATGGATTTGAAGATTTAAATTAAGTTTTACAAAGAAGATGAATCACAGGCCAGGCTGTACAAGAGTGTAAACATGTTGCAATACATTCACAGTAAACACCGCTGCAAAAATAATGGCATCTTTAATAAATAATGAATCAGCATTTATTAACGGCAGGAACGTTGTAAACGAGGTCTCCGGTGTAAATCAGCTTTTGTAGTGATCGGGTTCAAGTCAGGAAGTAAGTTTTTTCGTTTTTCTACTTGATTTAAACTTTAAATACTGAAAATGACTTTTTATTTTTTGCAGCACAATGAAGGTGGAGGGGATGAGAATGACACAGCTGAACATCACACTAACAAAATAAAGAGGTGAGTTTCACTTCAGGAGTTTCTTTAGATCTCTTTTCCCACTTGTTTATAGGAGCAGACATGTTCCTTGATTAAAAACCCCAAACTCGCCTATTTCATAACATTTTCCAATGCATAGTTTAAGTTTCTAGATGTATTGTTTTATCATTTTTAATACAGGGTTTCTGCATTCACAAAACAAATGTAAGGACCACAATGCAATTTAATCTTTTTCAATGATAAGAATGACCAGTGGAGACAGTAAGGCCTACAATTATTTATAATAAAGTTTTAACATTAATATCTCGTTTGTCTGTACCTCTTAGCTGTATATAACCAACATTTATAGTAATACAATTAATCAATTCACTGCAGATAAGCAAAGCAAATTGATGGATGAATTAACCGATTAAAAAAAATAATATATCAGACTTTGATACCTTGTAAGGCCTTTTTTTAGGGATCTGAATTTAATGCTTTTCAAGACCTGCAGACTTTGTCTCTTTATTTATTTCCAGTGGCGTAGCTCATCTGTGCTTTTTGGGTCATGATCAATTCTGACATGTTAGAAAGTCCCTGAATGCACCACAGAGGACAGTTTATATTTTAAATGACTATAATACAGGTTATGTTTTGCACTACAAAGCACAGGTGATGGGCTCAACGATTTGTCGATTCCAGTGACAGTTTTGCTGATTTCAAGTGATTTTATTTGGCTTATTGTAACGTCCCTTTTTGAGGCACAAGCTTTTATGGAGATGTTTGTTTTCGTTCAGGGTGGAGATGTACGACGTGAGATGATACTACGGAGACGTTTGAAACCAGCAAAATCATCTGTAAGTGGAATAAGCTGCTGGAAACTGAATACAAAAAAAATGTTTTCTTTGCGCCACAGATTGAGTTCTGTAGGCCGTGATGCATTCATGTTAAGGTTGGTGATGATTTGCAACACATTTTTAGATTTTTAAAAACAGTATATTGCCATTATTTTTCACTCAAATGCTTAAAAAGCTCAGATATTACACACAAAGGCAAACAAACGTGTGGCTCGATCCCTTTAAAATCTTTCAGCGCTTTTTAAACATTTTAACAAGCTTTTAATCTTACACAACATATTCGTACTTTACACCGGTCTGTCCTAAACAGCCCTCAATATAAAATATTGTGCATCAAAATATCAACACGTGAAACGTCAACACATCAAAGCAGCAACATGGAGGAAACTCGTATTGTGTCAATTTATTTCCCCACGTCTTCCTGGCAGCACAACTTAAAAGGCAATAAATTAGAGTTAAATGCAGCTGTAACTATTGTTCCGAGGACATTGAGATGACAGTTTGAGCCGCGTTACAACATTCACCCACAGAGAGTGTGTGTTTCTCCTGTGTTGGTGAAATATGCTGTTTCTCACCACAGAGGAAGGGAACTTTGATCAGTGTTTCTTAAAAACCTTTCGGAGCTTCGAAGGAACATTTCACTGAAAGAAAAAGTTGACAAGTCACATTTCCACATGTGTACTTTGCATTTGAAATGGTAAAATGGATCATTTAGACCTTCAATGTAGAAAGAGTAACTGTCCTTTTATCATTGTCTTTCAGTGAGCTCAGGCCATGCAATTGAATTAGAGATGTTGTTATAGTCGCTTTTAAATCGAACTCTTAGCTGATGCTGCAAACGTACAGAGAGGTTTGGTGCGTGCTGTCTTATGTATGGATGTATTATAAGAACTGGATTCATTTGAAGGAAAGTCACTCACCCAGCACATAAGCCAAAAAACGATATTCACAAATAAAAAATATTGCAGTACCACACATGACCAGCGGCAGCGTGGTAGCGCCCCATCCAGCTCTCTTGATACATCTACTGCGGGGTATTAATGCCTTTATAAGGCTCATTGGGATCAATTCATTCATGAGTTGTACCAGATTTGCAAAAATAAATTAATTTTAAGTAAGTTTTTTTTGTAGCCGATTTGGCTTCACTCCATTTGTCGGCTTCATCGACGATGACTGACAGACAGGTTTAAACAGGTAAACAAAAATGAACTGCTGTAAACAAACCCTTCACCCTCCTGACGCGCTGCACTTCTCGCTCAATTAATCAAGTTTTCTCTGCTAGTGTGTGTTCAGTGGGATCCATCTTTTTAACTGCAGATTGATAAACGCCACCGCTTTAGAGACACGTTTACTTCCACGGTCAAGAAGCTGCAGAAGAAAATGGAAATGAGGAAGTGTTTGTTTGAATCCCTCTATCCCACCCAGTAACAGCTGCAGTAGATCCTCTTCCATAAAGTCTTAAAGCCGTCAGTTCTTTATGGCACAAAAGAAATGAACATAAGTTTTTAACAGAACTGCTTGATTTTTTTTGTTTTTCTTTTCTTCCTCCTTCTGTGACTTCTTCCATCCATCCATCTTAGCGACGTTTTTCCTCCAGCCAAAGGAAGGTCAGCACTTCTGTTCCCCTTCCTGCTGCCCCGGCATCAGTTATTATGGCAACAGGAGTAGAAATACGAGTCTTTCTTCTGGCCCAAGTCCACTCCCGTCTCCTCTGCTGCAAAAACAGGAAGAGACTTTATGTTCAAAAGCTTGTCTTTGTAGCAGCTTTGGGATCAGTGAAGGAAATCTTGTCCCTTTTTAGATAAACATTCTCACACTTTGGATTAAACGACCAAGATAACCGTGAGCCTTAGAGCTGCTTTTCTTTCCTTTGGCTGGAGCCAGGCTACTTGTTTCCAGTCTTCATGCTAAGCTAGGCTAACCACCTTGCTTGATATTTAGTGTGCAGCTTTATGAGAGAGATCGGCAACATAGTGATGAAGTGTATTGTATGTATAGTACTTTTACAACATTGTAGAATTACTCTTAAAAGTAAAAGTCCTGCATTCAAGATGTTACATCAGTAAAAGTACAAAATTATATAGCGGTGCAAAACATGAAAGTACTCGTGAAGAATTATGTGAAGTACACAATTTACATGTGTACCTTTGCCATTGTGACCGCTAACTTCCATATAAACCAAACCGACTTATGGCAAGTCGCCGACTCACCGAGGTTTTGCAGTAATGTTACGAAGCGTAGAGAGCCGGAGTAAATAAGTAACGCGTAACAATTGAATGCTTCATCCATACACTCCTCACAGCGTAGGAAAGCACATCGAGTGACAACTCTGTTCGGCTTATTTTGCTGTAATCAATGTAGCATTAACACACGGTGGAATTAACAAGCTAGCTAGTAAATGGACGGTTCGACAAGCTTGACAGTTCCACCGTGCTTTAATGCTACACTGGTTACAGAAAATGAGCCGAACAAACGGCTCATTTTCCCGGCTCAAACCCGGTGGTCACGGCCGGGGTCTAATGGTCCCCGACGCTCGTTTGGTTTATAAAGAGGTCGGTATGTTTCAAAATCCCCCTTTTTAGATTGCATTGAAGGATTCCTGAGTTTTGGTGGATAGAATACTCACGTGTCATATACTGGAAGGCAGTAGTGTTGTAATCATCAGCAATTTTCTGGAACAACTCGTCTGTCAAAGCAGATGAAAGAATGAAGCTCGTCAGTTTCCATCAAGACCGGATTAAAAAGAGATCCACTCGGGTTCATAACACCTGGTTTATAAAAAGCAATAACTGTGCCACATTTAGTTTCAAACAAGCAGCATGTTTGATGAGAGAGGCTCCAAAAACCCTTCCTCCATTAAGCCTAGCACACTGTCACCGTTACATTATCTACGCCAGAAACAAACAAGCCTTTACTGTTGTTCTCAAGTGGAATTTGACTACTTTACACATGTTAATGTTGTGTTTCAGCTCATGGTCCACGGTATACTGTATTACATCATGTTCACATGCGTGTGCTTGTTTCTCTTTTCTGATCTGTGAAGCTTGAAATGCACTCGTACATGATGTTAGGTGTTGTCGAGCTTGAACAGAAAAGAGGCTCTCAGTGGTCATCTCTGTTCAAAAGCTGATATCTTTGACAATATATTTTTCTCAAAGATACTGTGATTACAGGGATTTGGTCCCACTGACGGCTCTCTGTGGTGCATCTGTCATCGAAGTCAAAGTCTGACAACGTGACTGGGATAAGAGTTCCCACTGAGGGTTAGAAAATCACTTTATTCTCACTTTGTGACAATAGTCTCTATGAGAGACCAATGTCTCAATTTGACTCATGTCTTACATATTCATTTCCAAATAGCAAACACTTTACTATTACCCTCCTCCATATTATTTAAATGTTTGCAATCGAAGAGTTTCTGTTATTTAGTTTTATTTACTTCTCCTTGGGGAAATTTGACTTTAAAGCTCAGTTGAATTAGTTTAGAATTAGAAGCAGCTCCTTCTACAGTTCTTTTTGCACAGTGAATGTGCAACAGTGACGCCTATAGCTGTCCATTACATCTTTCTTAATGGATTTATCAAGACATGAGGGACACTCATCCCTTCTTATCACAATGATACGCCTACATTTTCTCATCAGTTTAATCATTTATTAGATAATTCTGTGATGCAGTGCACACGCATAGAATGATGAGAGATGTTTACTTGAAAATTGAAAGTGTACGGAAGAAGTAGTAATGTTGTTATTGAGGTTGTGAGAGGGGTTAAAAACCTGTTTCTCCCTGTCACCGTGAGGTGCTGAAGAATCGTGACAGATTGTGAAACTAGTTTGCTTAATGGAGACTTTCTAGTTCAAATGTTCCAAACAGCAGATAGTCAGGAAAGACACTTTCCCTGTCTATGTGTGGATGGGTGTTGTGTTACAACAATCAAGTGAGTTTATGTGCTTGAAAAGTTGCCAACATTTGTCAGTATTAAGAGTTCTGAGGGAAACTCACTTCCTCAATTGACAGACCGTGAATAAATACAGCTGTGATGACAGCCAACCGCCCGTGTTAAATACGTTCTGCAGGATGACTGAAGGTGTGACTCACCCACGTTGTTTCCTGTTTTACTGGAGGTCTCAAATAACAGCGCACCGATCTCTGTGAAGCAAACCAAAGCAGGGAGGTTAAACGTCAGCCGGGCTGCTGCACAAACGTTTGAAAGAGAGGTTAACCATTTTTTAATATCCTTTAACCACGTTCAGGACGTTTAGAAGCCTTTTGGGGATCTATTTATTCCCCAGTTTGGGCAGTAACATAATCTCAAATGTCCAGGTAAATAGTAAAACCTGTTTTCAGGTTTAAAGATTAACTCTGCTAACACGGCTAGAATGTAAAGCCTTAAACTGGTTTCTGCAGAGTTCACCAAGTTCAATCGAAGATATTTTAGCTTTTACCCGTTTTCACAGTTTTACCGGCCGAAGTCTGAAAGCATGATTGAAGAATTAGGCCCCAGAAGTCAGTACTTCTTAGCAGTATATTTAAAAAAATTCTGAATATTATTAATGGAATCAAAGCAACCTGGACCCAGATGAGTGGCAGAAAATGCATTAATGGATTAACCAAATAAAACTGGTTAATTTAAGATTTTGAATATTATGAGACTATGAGCTTCCTCGCTACTGAAAGCCTGCAATCAGATACAAAAACGTACAGTTGAGGTTATAATGCCCTTTCTTTTTTTGAGGATACAAAATCCAACGCTTGTTAAGACTTTTCCAGCCCTGCAGACCCCGTGAAGGGTGTTTCACGTGTGGATTTTGTACATTAATAAGAGAGGAAACTATCAGTGTGGCATAATATATAAACAACGTGTTAGTGCACACGTACAAATATGAAGCTAAAATAACCACATTGATCTGTTGTGTTCTGCTGGTCAGACATTTAAATGAAGGCTCCATGACAGTACTGTACATTATCAATCACACAGTTCTGTACAGATTAGAGTACCAGTATAGTGACCAGTTTATAACCGGGAGACGGTATTTACCGTCAGCAAAGTCCTGAGCATCGTGGTAGTCGATTTGCCGCAGGCTTCGATCTCCCTCAATCAGGTCGCTCTTCGTGCCACACAGGTAGATCTTACAGTGCTGGAGGAAACAACACAGTCAAGAGAACCACAACATAATGTTACAGAGTTACAGTTAAGCTCCGTTACCTTTAACTTTAGACTAGAAAAGCTCTCTTACTTCCTCGCAGTTCTGCAGCTCCTTCACCCAGAACCGAGCTCGCTGGAAGCTGCTGGTGTCGGTCATATCTAAAAGTCAGAAATAAGATATGTATGTAAACACAAACGTGCATAAAGCGCACAAGGACAGCAAAGCCAGAACTCGGAGCCAAGACTCATCCACCAGCTATTGATTCCTCTCAATGAAGAGTCGCGTAAAAAAGGAATTTAAAGGTTTAACACAAACACAAACAACTGGATGGTAAACGGTGATATATTTACATATAAAAGAACCATGTGCATTCAGTTCTGTATGTCCATTTACAAATGCATTCAGCTGTGGCCCAAATACTAAAAGAGCTCCCAGAGTTCTGACACCCGAGTGCTGTCGTTAAGATGATTAGGATGAGTGCAGGTTTACCGTAGCAGACTATGGCAGCCCGGGCTCCTCTGTAGTAGATTCTGCTCATGGCTTCGTAGCGCTCTGATCCAGCCGTGTCCTGAGTGAGACGGACGGAGAAAGAAAAATACTGAGATCCATCTTCCAGTAATGTCTCGGCCCTCACACCTGAGATCTGATAATAACTGTTAACAGTCTCCTAGAACCCCCATGCAGGCTTTGAATGCCTCGTAATACCCAGTGTGATGAGCTCCAAGCTCATTTCCCCTAAATGCTCTGAAAGTTCTGGAATGACCGAGAAGGAGTCATTTATTTCGGTCATTATTAACAAGTTTCCACAAAATAATGCATTTACAAATAAAACAATATGTAAATAAATAACAATAAGACAATAAATTAAAGGAAAAACTTAAACCTCAACTGTTTCTTTTGGTTATTATTTAATAAAACTGACAATTGCTTATTAAGTCTAATCAATCTACAGATAAGGTACTGTAATATGCAAGTCATGCATTTATCATTTATCCAACACAGAAGAAGAATTACTGTTTATCATCATATGTATGATAAAAGGTACCTTCACTAGTTCTCTGAAAATATTAAATAACTTTTAATACTAAAGCTGAATTTATACCATTCATCTTATTGGAAAACTTAGATAAACAAATAAAAACACCATGGATTCAAAATAAACGGTCTGTGGTTGAGTTGCATTGTGGGTAATGTAGGCGCCAGGTTTTGATGGGAAAATGATGTATAAAACAAAGACAATAGATCTGGTTCTGCTGTATTTATTTTGATCCTTTTTTAGTTTTAACCGTCCACCTTGAGTCAGACAACGTTATAGGAGTACAATGCTGAATCTGTTGCCAAATTGTGGGACTGATGCAGAAAACAGACTAACATTCATATCCGGTCGCCTCGAACTCACCCATATTCCCAGAGTGATCACTTTCTCTCCCACCTGGATTGGTTTGGCAACGAAAGCAGCACCGATAGTCTGTCAGGAAGAGAAAATGGGGACCAGACACTCATGGATGGAAATGTTTGGACTCCTGTAGACTGTGGGAACTCTGTCTGAACGATAACATGGAGCTTCTGCTCATAATCCTGCAATAAAGACATTTACATTTTCTTTGCAGTTGGCTGTGAACTGGTAATCAGCAGATACTGTACGGTGGAAGTGTGGGTTAACCTGGTTACTAAGTGTTTACGTAATTGAGAGATTTTAGTTTTCGTCATTCCGACTTATTGCGTGTAGATTGACAGTCAAAAACAATAACATTCAATCCTTTATAAATTAAATATATAATGCAAAAAGTGAAGACGTCCGTGTGCTGTTACAGTTTGTGTAATCGTGCCGTTACGGCTCAGTGGATGCAGAACACACGGGATATAGAATGATGCACATAAAGCGGAACAAAAGTTCATAAGCACAAGTCTTTAAGACATATGCAGTTAGCACATCTGCTAAAATTAGCACAACAAGCGGATCAGTATCAATATGACGAACACAAATAAAACAGCGGCGCTGGAATACCAGCTTGTGGGTGCAAGGTCAGCTACAACAGAGTTGTGTGTAAGACGAGGACGGACTGTTAGTTCACAGTTCACAATGTACTGCTGAATACAGTGCAATACATAACTGTTTACTTTGAAGGTATGTATATTGCGACGGTGGAACTAACTGAAATATTTTTTTATTCTATTCATTTTTTTATTTCAGTTTCACAGTATAAGAGATGCTTTTCGGTTTTATAGACTATTGTGACCTGTTGCCTTTTGGGAAAGTGTTTGTTTAGTGTTCGTACATTATAATACAGGAGTGTTAAAATTATCCCTTATTTTAATAATCAAAATAGTTCACCAAAGTTGCCAGTGATCAAAATGCTCCTTCAGTCCTCAGTAAGACGACTGTGTCCGTCTTTGACACTTGCACTACTGTCTGTTCATAATGAAAGAATAGAAACAGATCTTTATGCATTTGTTTGTTTTTTTACAGCTGTTCCGAATTCCCACCAAACCGTGCCTTTGGTGTATCGTTACACTCCTCGTCTAAATACTCCCAAAGCTGCTGTGTTGCTTCAAGCAACTGTGAATTTATAAAAACAGGACACGAGAGAGGCATGTCTGCATAGCTCCAACATTTAATATGCTTGTCTAATGCAGCATCGGTCAATGTGAGTGCTTCTATGCTTTGAGATGATCACAGACTTGAGCCTGATTACCACAACCTCCCCAGGGCAAAATATATAAAAATAATGTCTTTCATCGTGGGCATGGAAATTGAAGCGGAGCAGCCGACACTCACATTCTGGTACGGGCCGACCAAGAAGCGATGATGAACGTATCTCTCCACCAGGCTGGTCTTCCCCACGCTCTCCTTTCCCAGCATCACCACTTTGGCGTCCACGCGCATCGCACTCATGGTAACTGGAGTGTGGAGGAAAAGCCCAGGATGAGACCGCAGCAGAGGAAACAGGAAGAAGGGGGAGGGGTTAGTGTTCAAGGATGCTCAGTGTGATGACAAGACAGGATAGACAACAAATAAGTGGCAATACTAATTAAATCATAAAAACTATTTGCATGCATTTCAAATTTGTAGGTCCGTGTCACCTGTTGTGTCTGCAGATATCTGATGTATTTCTATGTATTGTTATTAAGATATGGTGCTGAGAACATGAAAGTGAAACCAAACTGTAATTGCCACAACTTTGTCTCACCCTCCAAATTGTGAAGTGGGACTGCCACTAAAGAATATGTCAAAAACACATGAGCACATGCTTGTAACGAGTTACCAGAGTCCAGTCTTAAACCTCTAGTTTCTTCCAACAACCCAAAATATTCACTTTATAAAGATACAGTCAGTGGAAAAGGTACTCTTATTGTCAGTAAAAACACTCTTGTTACAAATAAAAGTAACAAGAGTACAAAGGTATTACCAGCAAAATGTACTTTAAGTATCAAAGTTAATGTGCTTGTTGGACAGAATGGAGTTATATTATTATAAATCATATTATTGGAACTTTATGACTGATGCTTTAGTACGTAAGCAGTATTTTAATGTTACAGCAACAGCACATTTTACTATATGTACTGTACGATAATATATCTTATGAACGGATCATGTTTTGTTTATAATCTGTCAAATGCATGTAGAAAGTACAATATATGCCTCTTAAATGCAGTGAAGTAGAAGTATAGGGTATTATGTGGTAAACGTATAGAATATAAAGTAGTTTAAACCAGAAAATGAATTCAAATTCAGTAAAAGTACCTCAAGTACAGTACATTTTCATAACATTCTCTGAGCTTTCTACTTGTCAAATTGCTAAATAACACTGAATACATTGATAATTACGAGTTAAATATTGTAATCACAATGCAGGACTATTACTTGTAACATAGCTTCTACTCTGTGGTATAAGTACTTTTACTTTAGTAAAGGATCAGAGTACTTCTTCCACCACTTGTCCTCATAGGGACAAACAAGACACAGCCAGAACACCAGCCTCAACCTTTACCTAACCAAGCTAGCCTCACACACAAACACTCACCTCGTAGCTAGCTTGACTCAACAAATCCTCGGTGACATGCCAAGCCGAACCGATCCGATCCGAGCCAGGGCTGTCAGACCTGTTTGGAAGTAGAGCCGCAGGTGACCGACAAACCGCTTGTCATCTCTCCAGAGCTGCTGTTTGGAGACTGAAAAGCAGCAGCTATAGCTAGTTACTGACTGTTGCGCAATGGGGTGAAATTACAAAGCAGCCAAGTTAGTTACAGTGACGTCACAGAAAGCGATAGTAGCCGAGCTAACAGAAGCTAGATTTTTTTTTTAATAACAATCACAGCTAACTGACGTTGATTAGCTGGCCGGAAACAGAGCTGTTTCTGAGGGTAGAAATCTCCATCGGAGCTTTTTTGTTTGGGTGGGAACCAAAGAGGCGGTGGTTTCCAGGAACCGGAAGTGCCCGAATTGCGTGAGACAATTACCGGATGTGTTGGTGTTTTTTAATTTGTATTATAGTAACAGTTGCACTTCCACAATTTCACAAATTGTCAATAAGAAACAGCATAATACATATTCAAACTAACAACTGCAGAAGATAAGAAAGAAATAAAAGCATAAACAATACATAATAATTCTGACTGTAGTTAGCTGACTTGCCAACTTTTGTCACATTTTTTCAGCATTATCTTTATTGGTTTTCGAAACATAACTAGGGTTGTAACGATAACCATCTCAGAAAGTATCACGGTATATGTTTAGCAACCCTAAACATAACAAACATCCCATAGCAATACAATGATTCAAATAAAAAAATACTACTTAGATTCAACACATAGAACAATAATTGGTGCTTTAATAATGTATTTTTTGCACTTTGTCTTTTGACGTTTTATATGAAGCTCTTTCCCTTGTTGCTGTCATTTGCTATATAAATAAACTGGCCTTTTTCAAAGCATCATGCACCAAAATGTGTCCCACATTAGCTGACAGGACGCTGCAAACATAAACTGGAGCAATAACATGAGTAAATATGATACACCTCCATCCATGTCAAATCAAATATGAACACTATCCATCTCCCTAGACATTGCAGCTATAAAACATAACTTTGGCACATCTGGAGCACAGACTGCACGTCAAAGATAAAGCGCCCTGCTGCACTGTTGGTGAGCATTTATCAGATGCTGAGCTATGAAACAATGTCTGTAAACAGGTACTGAAGTCTACATTCTTCAGACAGAACAAACAAAACAAACTGCGGACATTTTAAGGAAACGCCTGTATCCAAGATTATTATATAATGGACAATAGAACAAAAAGTACATTTCAGTAGGCCAACTTTTTTTGAAATGTTTTGCGTCCCTGTGTGGTTGTTTTGTGTCTCTTTGTGGTCACCAAATGTATTCTCCATAACATCAAAAGTTCAAAACATAATTCAAACAAATTAAACTTTTTAAATTATGTTTGTTGTTATAGCCTACATATAATATAGATATTAGATAAGTATATGGATTAGTTGATTAAAACAACCATTTTGATAATTGATTAATTGTTTAAGCTTTTTCAGTTATTTATTGACTTTTTTCTGGCACTTTATAGATTAAACTAATCAATTAACCATAAAAAATAATGAAACAATCGACAATAAAAACTAGCATTAATAATTACAGAAATAGAAGTATATTGTGATAGCCTACAGTTTAGAACAGGGGTGTCCAAACTTTTTTCAAAGAGGGCCAGATTTGATAATGTGAAAATGCCCAAGGGCCAACAGTCCCTGCTGACATTATTTTAAACAATACAAGTAGCCTATACATACATTGTTATTTAATCATTTTATTTTCAATGACAGCAAATAGCAATGTAACCAAATGTAAGCATTCATGTGTGACCGGTTGTTTCCTGTGAAGATGGAAGTTTATTTTGAAAAGACAGTATGCATGTAACAAGCGAAAACAGACTCATGTTGCTGGACTTTTGCAGGAAAAACGCACGAAAGGTGAGGAGTAATATTTCGTAAGATATCAATAAAACGGGGATGAATTTATATCATTGTATAAAGAGAGTGACATGAGAAGATCAATCTCATGTCTGTAAGTTAAATCAGCTATAATCACTATTTTAAAGTGATTAGTGACTCGTCTAAAACATTTAAAAAGGGAATAACTTCAATAGAATCATTCTATACAATGTAGCTTCTTTACATTCTATTAGAATGTAAAGAAGCTACATTGTAATACAATGTAACTTCTTTACATTCTATTAGAATGTGAAGAAAGTTACATTCTAATAGAATGTAAAGAAGTTACAGTGTTGCCTTTTCTTCCCACAAGAACGTAATTTTGTCAGGTTGATAAAAACATGTCACTTTACTTCCTGACATTATTGTTACTTTAGAATATATAATGTAATATTCATTTATCTATCTATATATCGATCGCTTTTTATGGCACACAGTTAACCCAATTGGTTCAAACCGTTAACCGACGCCTCTCAGGCTGCACTGTGATTGGCTAATCCGTGGGCTCCCACCCAACACACACACGGACAGAGAGAGGACCCAACATGGCCGAAGAAGAAGGAAGCGAGGTAACTTCTGGTGGTATTTTTCAGGAGATCTTCACCTCCCCACTGAACCTGACCCTGCTCAGCCTCTGTCTGTTCCTCCTGTACAAAATCTTCCGCGGGGACAAACCACCGGAGCTCGGCGAGGTGGAAATACCGCTGCCCAAACTGAAAAAGAGAGACTTCACCTTCGCAGAGTTGAAGCCCTACGATGGACTCCAGGACCCGAGGATCCTCATGGCAGTCAACGGGAAAGTGTTCGACGTGACCAGAGGGAAGAAGTTTTACGGGCCAGGTAACCATTACTCTAACCCCTCTCCATTAAGTTGGTCTAACCTGTTTTCTTTTCCGTCCGTCTCGTGTTTCGAACGTTTAGAACATTACGCCACTCACAGACGCTCGCGTGTGGTAGCTGCTGGCTCTGAGCTACAGTCTATGGCACTGAGGTGACATTTTATTGATTCACACTTGATAGCAATTCTCTGACATTATTACCAAATACAACAAGTTTCAATTTAGTTTTTTAACTAGCAGCTAACGTCACACCCCCTTTAGCGAGCAGGCAAATAATACGACGATCCCGTTTCACAACAGAGGAGTTGCTATAGCCTGGAACCACAGATCGTCTATTGGAGACGTTGAGTTACTCCTTGGTATAAAAAGAAAATGCACAAACAAACCGGTCGCCGCCATGTTTCCAAAGTGCAGTGGGCCTTTATTTATATTGTAATGTTTGGTTTAATGCTGAATTATTACATAGTGTGGAAACCTTATGTAATTAGGTTTCCACACGTTTATCCCAAAACTAAATCGATGGAAGATTTATCAGAAGAAAAAAAACGTATTCAATTTAAGACAGACATAAATAAATGTTATGAATTCATCGGTGTAAGAGCAGGCCTCAGATCTGTTGTTCTTTGTAGGAGTGAGGTTAAACCGATGTTACCAGAGTTAAACCACGTGTTCTCTGAAATTAGAATATGCCCCGTCATGCTTCGTGGTTTTTGTGGCCTGGAAACGGAAGCAGAGTTAGACCTCCTCTTCTTTTTTTTCTTTTTAATCTCAGATTGTAACCTTTGTTGCTTGTAACCTCTGACCAACAAGATATCTCACAGTCATGCAAACCTTTTTCAGTCCGCTGCACGCCACGCCCTGAAGCCTGGAGTCCTGCTGTGGCTTGTTATTAAAGGAATTTGGCTGATTTAAAGTGTGTCCGTGGACAGAGAGTGCTTGGTGCTCAAGGACACTTTGATAACACGCACAGCTGTTGCAGGATGTTAAACACCAAGGGCCTTGTGTTGCTAAATAGTTTTGGACCAAAACCAAAAATCTGCTTCAGCTCTAAACCCACTGTTTCCAACTGAACACACCTCACAAATATATTGTTGTTGGTTATGATCTTTTCATGGGAAACACATAGAATATCACCAGGCATATCTATCAAATGACCGTCTCTCCATTTCAAAGATCTTTCTGTCTGAGTATACATGTATATCTAGCTCAACATCCGGCTACTAGAGATAAAATCTCATGTAAAACGAGCTTAAAATGGTCACTTTTCAGCCGTTCTTGGTTGTGTCTTCTGTATTCACCTCACTGTTTGTATCACGTCTCACAGAGGGGCCGTATGGAGTGTTTGCGGGCAGAGATGCGTCCAGAGGTCTGGCTACGTTCTGCCTGGAGAAGGAGGCCCTGAAAGACGAACACGACGACCTGTCCGACCTGAACGCCATGCAGCAGGAGAGCCTCGCCGAGTGGGAGACTCAGTTCACCTGTGAGTACGAGATGTGACGGTTTAAACGCCACAGTTATCGAGGCAGAGAAGTATCTCGAGAAACGATACTTTTCACTGCAATGCATCACATTTTTTTCCTTAAATCATCAGACAACAAATGAGATATTTCACTCAGGGGAAAATAAATGGTGTTTAATGAACAAGCTTCAAAACACAATGCAGTGATCTCTTTCCGGTAATTTGTCGGCAGATATTCATTTATTTAATTTTTCCTGTCTTCCAGTTAAGTACGACTACATCGGCAAGCTGCTGAAACCAGGGGACGAGCCCACAGAGTACACCGACGACGAGGAGGAGGGCAAAGACAAAAAGGCGGACTAGAAGCGTAAAGAGCGAAGTAGACGGGGAGAAAATGGTCGGTGCCTTAATGTTGGTTTGTAATTTTGACGCCTGTTGCCTCCTTATTAGGGGCCAATCTTCTGTATGTATTCTAGTACGTTTGGACTTTCACAACCCTGACTGAATTCCATTCATCTCCGTTAATCTTGTGGCACTAACGGCTAAATATGTTACAGAGTTTTATCAGTCAAAACGTAGATTTTTGTGGAGAATCAAGAACTTGGACCAATTCCACAGACGGTTATGTGTCCTGGAGGTTAGGAGTAGTCGGCTGACTGAAGGAGGAGCAGATGAGCTTTGGCTGCGAGATAATCCACAGCTCTGTCGTACACTTTGATAACATCGCCGCTGACGTCCTTTCATTCGAGGTTTGGCTCGGCTCACATTGACATGAATTATCTCAGGAAGTAGTTTCACTCAAAATTAGCTGAAGTATATTGAGGTTCTGGAGCCAGAGGGCAGATTTAATGTTTGTTTCCAGAGAACATTTAAAACACTTATCTTTGAGTCACACCTAAACTTAGTTTCCTCTCAAAGTAGATCTCGACACAGAGGACTCATTCCAGCGTTTACTTTCTGTTTGACTCTCAAGACGAGCGTTTGGAATGATTTTTGTTCATTTGGTAAGCTTTAGTAGGTCTGCATTTCCCACCTTAATGTTTTCTTTAACACACATATGAGCGTAACACGCAGGCTGAAAATAAAACACGGACTTTTTCTTGATGAACTGTACTAACCACATTGGCTTTATTTACCTTTATATGAGGGGCGAACTGTTTCCTGATGATGATGTACAGATGTCTTGTTAACCCATCGCATGTTTTGGCTGAACTGAATTCTACGACGGCGTATTACGGCCGTTGTAGGTAAACAAAAAAAGAAGACAAAGTAATTACAGAGCCGGGGGGGGGAGGGGGGGTATTATACCATGAAAAAAGACATGAAAACATTTTGACAATTAAGTTATAAATTAATAAGAAAACAAAGTGATACATTTATGATGGAAAGAAATGTCAACAAATTAAAGAAAATAAAAACTTGAATATTCTCTGAGATTATAAAGTCAGTGATTTGTAATAAAAAGTCTCAAATTTAAAGAAAGAAGATGAAATCAACAAAGAACTACATTGCTTCACTTTTCAATGTTTTTCTCCTAAATTTATCATTTAAATCTGGGAAATGATTAGTTTTTAACCCCCTCCCCCGGCTCTTTAATTATTGTTTTTTACTTTTTCTCCAGTGGCCCGAGTACGCCGTCTTGAAACTCTCCTGTTAATACATTTCTCTTATATTCAGTGTTCATTTCTGGTGAAAAGGGGAGATTTTTGGCAGATTATCTGAATGTAGAACTCACAATGACAATCCTGGTTGTTTGCTGCAGAGCCCCAGATCCCCATTATATAATCCCATGAACCATTTTCAGTGATTTATCAAGCAAAACATATAAACCCGTCTCTGGTTTCATGCTCCTCAAATACAAGAATTTGCTGCTTTTCTTTTGCTTTACACAATTCTATAATTTGAATTCCTTTCAGATTTTTGACTTTAGGTCGGATAAAACAAGTAATGTGCAATGATTTCTTACAAAAATAAAATAAATGCAGAAAACGATGAAATATGAAGCCCTCACTCTTGTGCTCATCTTTGTCGTTCATCACTTGTTGCAGAGGAAAAGTGTACAAAATAAATGGCTTCACCTGTAAACACTAGAAAGAAGCTGCTGCCAGTAATGTTGAATTTAATAAAGTCATAATTTCAATCATTCAGCTGTTTGTTTACATTATTTTTGACACTAAATCCATGATGGGAAAGAATCTGACGTTTATTGGGAGGCCTCTGATGCTCTCAAAGTATTGTTATTTAAAAATACAATAGTCTCCACGTGTCTGTGAAGTGTTGCAGAAACTTTGTTGGTGAGGAAAGACATTTTGAATCCTGATCTTGTATGGAAGAAGTTGGTTTTAAATGTGTTAAATAATCTGAACACAATATTTCTTTCTTTGCCTCCGTCGACGGCCACTTTCCGAAAAATACATTGAAAGAAGGAATATGTTCAGTATGCATGTACATAAACTAAATGTCATAATCCTGAGAAATGAATTTTGATTTAATAAAGAAAACTACAAAATTAAGTCAGTCTGTTTATTTTAATACCTTTTTAAAATATTATTTACCATGTAATGACATAGAATTAATGAAATAACAGGGGCCATCCTGTATAATGAGTACTTTTACTTGGATACTTATGTATATATGTTCTTTGAATGCAGGACATTCTACGCAGTAGTATTACTACTTCTAATATCTGACAGCATTCATCTGATAGGAACAGCTCAGCCTGTCACGGAAACGGTCCTATAATCAGCAATTAGTCAGCAGCTTCTTGTGAAATCAGATAGAATCAGTTTTACACAACCGCAGTTCAGAAGCTGTTGTGAAGAACACAAGTCCTCCTCTTCATCTGAGTAACGGCAGCTCAGAGTTACACTCACGCTGCCTCAGTAGAGAAATACTACCAAAGTTATCTTCTAACACATGTTCCCTGTTCAACCTAAAGTGTGTTATTAGTGACTTTGGTCATGTTATGTAGAGTACACAGATTTAGAGAGTACAGCTTTGTGTTGTATACAGTAACAACACTAGTAATATCAAATGTCTTAAGTGTAACCTTTCTGCTAAAATGGAGCTGCATTTTACAATTATGTTTATCAACAACTTATTTGAAGTATAATTTTTGCTTCCTGGATTAATATTTGTCCTCTGCAGTGATGTTGCCTCCTGACTCATTATTTACTTTATTAACAAACAATATTTCATGTAAGTCAGAGTCTTATGTTCCTCATTAGTTTCCAGTTCCTGCTACATGTTCACATCCTCGAGTCCATAAACCCTGCAGAACATCAGGACGTGTACACATGTGACTGTGGAACAGGAGAAGAGGAAGTTATTACATATAATGAAATCTGTGTAAACTACATCTGAACACTAATGTTTCTTTAGAACTCAAGAGCATAAGAACTAATGAAGAAATGACAATGATTGATTTTTCCTCCAAATGACTTCCAATAATAATATCATAAAACATAAACATGAGTAAATGCTGTCATACTGTACATAGAACATATTTTATCTGCGATGGTAATGATGTGTGCTCCTCTCCATACAGGAGATCCTTCGTCAGCTGCTTCTCTTGAGGACATGAGGGTCGTCATCCCGTCCTGTTGTGGCCTTCAGGCTGCTCCTGGACTGAAGCGGGACACGTGGCGGCAACACTTCCTCCTCTGAGGGTCTCTCACTGGCACCACAGGTCCTCGTCTTCAACTCCTCAACAAATGGAGTCGGGTCCTCAAACACCTCCTCAAGTACAAGCCTCATCACTTCATCCACGTACTCTGAATATGAAAACATTATTTAAATGATGGTGTTCTTGTTCTAAATTAAATACGCTTCCTTCCTTATTTATATTGAAACTTTGTCATTTGTCCTTGTTAAAATCCCACCTTCATTGTATTATGTTTGTTATAAAATAGTTTAACACTTCTTGTATGTAGGCTCTGTTTTAACTGGCTTTATATGCATTTAATCTTCTTTGACTTGGGGAACACGACCGTGTAGACAGATGTTCCAGCAGATTTTCATTACAATGCTCGACTGTAAGGCTCAACCTACATTAATAGAATCATGGTAACACTTCTCTAATTCAGTTACTTTGTTATAAGAGGTTACAGAATCTATTATAAAGTATTTATTACCTGATCAACATTCCATGAAAGTGAAAACCACGTTCCTGTGTTCAGAGCACAGGATGAAGATGTGGAAGTCCTCCAGAGATGATGTCTGGTAGAGGTGACTCAGCTTCTCCACGTCTTTCACTCATCTCTTGTTCACCACCATTTTCTCCTCTTTTTAATATGTTTAATATGTTGTTATTATGTCTTCTTAACTTTGGACATTTCTCTGTTTTTAGCCCCTCCCCTCAGGATGCTCTGCCTTCTGAGGGAAGCCCTTGTTAATAAGCATTTAAATTAAAAAAATTATAAATGTCTTGTTTGTCGTATTGTCACAAAGAAGTATGACCCTTTAATCTCCTCTTCTGTGATTGGCTGAAACAGATGGAGACGTCTAAACACAGTCTTGTTTTTTAATGCAGGTTCAACTGTCTGAATATAAATGTAACAACATCACAATAAGTTTTCGGTGAAAATTGCAAATACATTTCTATTATATTCACTTAAAACAACAAATATGTGTCTATTTCTCCAGGACTCGAGGCTGAAGGAAATCACACATCAACAGGTAAATAGAGATAGAAAAGAGAAATAAAGAACCAATGAAGCAGAATCAGCAGTCAAGTGTTAGTTTGTAAGCCCATTAGTGATATCATCAGTGACATCATCTCTGACAGTAATGTATCCAGGTGGACACACACATGCAGCAGCTAGAATGGCAGCAGACTTGTCTGATGAGCTGCTGCTTGAGTAAACCAGGTGCTGAATGCACCAAGATATCTATATATGAAACCTCCATGTCTGCTGCTCCAGGAGTCCTCTGGGCCCACCACCAAGCATTCATGATGGTTTGAGTATTAAGCACCAGTGTCACATCCTATAATCTAAACATGTTCTGACACATATATTTATATATATATTATACTTCAGCATTTTTAGCGACCAAAAGTGAACCAGGATGTTATTATACCATCAACAAACAATTAAACCTCTTTAACTATCACCATTCACCGTGCTTCCACCATCATAGGATTCACGAACAGATAGAAAACATTTGTGGACAATTGATCAAACACAAACAACGATATTATACAACAAAGGGTTAAACTATCACCGTATGTAGCTATATGGGCTACAGATCCCCGTGGTGTAATGCTAACGCTCGATCTTCACTCAGTTGGTGCAAAGTTCAGCTCTCGTACCGGTGTTACAGCCCGACTGGTTTTCAAACATACTGGTTTCCCTTCCGTGCGTGTGTTGTGTTCACTGAACAGCAGCAGCTGTTTTCTGGCTCTGTCGACACATTCGTCACACATTCACAAACATATTGCTGGAGATCTAAAAGCCACATCTCATATCCATTGATTCACCGTATAAGTGAGACAACAAGAAATACATTGAAGAAAATATATTTATGGAAAGATCACAACGACCTGCCTCTCTCTCTCTCTCTCTCTCTCTCTCTCTCTCTCTCTCTC
>NW_022280075.1:1338350-1358112 GCF_004355925.1 Anarrhichthys ocellatus | reverse complement strand
CTCTCTCTCTCTCTCACCGGCTGCCTCCCTCTCTCTCTCTCCGGCTGCCTCCCTCTCTCTCTCTCCGGCTGCCTCTGCGGACTGTTAGACTCGTCAGTCATGCACAGTCTTATCTCAGATCTCAACCCCATGTGATCTGTGTCGGTGCGGTGTTTGTCTGATTCCGGACTTCTATCTTTAACCCTTAATGTTTCTGAGTAAATGTAATACTCCAGGCTGAACACACTGAGCCGTCCTCTTTGTTTAACTTTTTTTACGTCTCCATGCGTCCACTGGTTACCTCGTGTTTAACGTCACTTTGCAATGACTTGTGGGTAATTCCCTGAGGCAAAGTTTGCATCTAATGCTGACTTACAGAAAGAGTTCATGAATGGTTCAAAGTGTCTGAGAGACTCAAACACTGGATGGTCTGACAGTGGGACAGTCCTAAACCCTCAGGGACTTTACGGGAGCCTCAAAGTCTGTGAGTCCGTGAGGGTGGAGGTCGGGATCGGGCCTCTGCTTATCCAGAGTTCCAGGCAGATTGGTTCAGCCCTGTTTCTTTTCTGAACACTCAGATTGTCAGTATATTAATTACTTTACTAACTGCTTTACATGTTATTTTATTTACCAATAGTATTTTTCAGTCCTTTATATTGCTTCTATTTACATAAAAGAAAAATTCTGTTTGACTTGACACTGTGATTTCTCTCTCTCTCTTTCATCTTCTATCATCTCTCCAGACTCTGTCAGGCTGGTGAATGGGACTAGTCTGTGCTCAGGCAGACTGGAGGTGAAGTCAAACCAGTCTAACCAGTGGTGGTCCTCAGTGTGTGAAGATGACTTTGACCAGCAGGATGCAGAGGTGGTCTGTAGGGAGCTTGGCTGTGGGGCTCCTTCAGTCCTCCAGGGGGCGCTCTATGGAGAAGTGGAGGCTCCAATGTGGACCAAAGAGTTCCAGTGTGGAGGCAATGAGTCTGCTCTCCTGGACTGTAGAAGCTCAGGCTCAGATAGAAACACCTGCTCACCTGGCAAAGCTGTTGGACTCACCTGCTCAGGTAGAAGAGGAGCTGCAGCTTTGATCTGGTTCATCTCTGTTCTACTGAAACTCACTTTCTTCTTTTACTGACGAGTCTCTTGTTTCTGTTCAGAACCTGTCAGGTTGGTGGGAGGAGTAAGTCGCTGTGCAGGAACACTGGAGATGAAACGAGGAGACTGGAGACCACTATATTACTATAGCCTGAAGGAAGCAGCTGTTGTCTGTAGAGATCTGGACTGTGGCTCTGCTGTTTCTACCAGACGGAGAAAGAAAGGAGTCCTCAGGGAGATCTGTGTGGTGGAACTTCCCTCACTGTGTTCACTCTGGATCTGCTCTGAGAGATTGTTTATCATCAGTTTCCTCTTCCTCCATCGTGGATCTCACCTGCTCAGGTAAGCCCATCAGTGACATCATCTCTGACATCAGCAGTGTTTCCAGTATGTTCCTTCCTCTGTCACAGTGACAGTCAGTGGGTTTCCATTGGACTGAACTGTAAAGTTATCCAGGACAACGACATCCTGAAGTGTAGAGAGATGGGCTTGTTTCTGGAAGCTTCAAACCTCCATAGACTGCTGAGCTCCACCTGGAGGACACACCTGTCTGTCTGTCTGTCAGATCTCTGATATCACATCCTTATTCAGGGTCCATCTTGTTCAATGGAGGGTAAACCTGAACTTTCATCATCTCTCTGTGTTTACAGACCTGCCGCTTCAGCCAATCATCATCGTGTCCTCCTCAATGTACGGGGTCTCCAAGGCCCAGCAGCAGGGGGCTCCGGTGCTCAGGCGCTCCACCTTCACCATCAGCTGCTCCATCCAGCCACAGTACCCAGGAGGCTCCTTCCAGCTCACCTCCTCCAACTCAGCACACAACTACACCCAGCCAGCTGTCAATCACTCTGCCCACTTCCTGTTTCCTGCTGCAGAGCCCGCCCACCAAGGAAGCTACAGCTGTGTTTATCACCTCTATGTTTTTAATCTTACCTTCTCCTCTGAGAGCCGTCTGCTCTCCATCACTGTCTTAGGTAAGCTGACTGTTGACATGCAGGTTTGAAGATGATTGGTCCAAACTGACTGAAGATGATCAGCTGACCACAGAATCCATGCATGTTGTTGTTTCTGGAATGACACTGTGACTCCTGTCATTGTGTTCCACATGTCATATAGTAACCAAACCTAAACACAGTCTATGAATGACAACAGCTAACAATCTACTGTAGGACAGAGCAGGTTTGGTTACCAGGATAACTCTGGTTCTCTGAGAACTGAAGCACCTTCTGACGTGACCAATCGCAAAGCTCCACTGCCACCACATCAGTCATAACACCTCTTAGCCCCCAACTCTCCATCTTCAAGTGTAGTTCCTCCACCAATCAGAAGCAAGAAGGGCGGTGTGCTCCGATACCTCACTCAGAGAACCTGGGTTATCCTGGAAATCAAACGTTGAGACAGTCATTGACATGTTAATGTGTGTCAGTGATTGTAGATTTCAGCGTCAGTGGGAGCTGTTGGACTCATGATGTCGTGTGATGTGATGACTGTCCATGTGTTTGTTCAGATCCAACACCTCTGATCATCAAAGCGATCGTCCTGCCGCTGGCTCTGCTGTTGGTGAACGTTGCCCTTTACGTCTACTGTAAGGTACTGACACACGTCTGTTGTTTAGACCAGCCACTGAAATGAAGCTCTCGCTCTGTGTTTAGTGAACTGAAGACAGGACTGTGCTGTCATGTCTCTCCAGGCCAACAGGGGGCAGATGCCACGCAGACAGAAGAACACTGAGCTGGTTCGTTATAACCTGGGTGTTCCTACAGCTGAAGAAGAAGAAGGAGCTCAGGGAGCAGAGTAGCTCCTCCAAGGAGCTCATCTCACATCCAGATGATTTCTACCACACAACCACCATCAGCTCCCTTTTATATGCATGTTCCCTTAAACCAGAAGGCTGAATATGATCTCACATTATTATAGCCTGTCTTTCTTACTCTCAACAATGTGTTGGTCTCTCCATACATTCTGAGTTCCTGTCTGTGGCTCTCAGCTCCAAGCCCATTGGTTCCTGCTGAAGACGTGAATCTTTAAAAACACCTCACAGATATAAAGTTTCATTTGAAAACTAGACTTGAGAGCAGGTTCACCAGAGTCCAAGCAGAAACCAAAGACTATGAGGAACAATGTTAATGTGAGTGAGATATTAGAATAAACATGAAACATTGACTTATATCTTCTACACTGTAGAATGATACTCAATGTTGACAATCTGTTGCTGTTTGTCCTTTAAAACATATAATGAACTTCATGACTTCACTTTAGCGCTCCTTGTGGTTCACATGGCTCCTTTATTGTAGTGAGCAACATTTATCTAAAAGATATTCAGAATAATACAAATAGGAACAACATCCCGCTGTGATCAGCCCCTAAAAACTCATTTATTTGTGATTCATAAATGTTTACTAGTTTGCTCATTGTTGTTCTTAATCATTGTAGTTCATTTTGTAATTAAAGATTTTGCTTGTTTTTTTATAATTAGAGGGTTTTACTTAAATCATTTGCATTTTGCTTAGGTTTGTAATTTAGGATTTTACTTATTTCATTACAATTTTGCTTATTGTTGTACTTCATTAATGTTGCAATCAAGCTATTTACATTTTTTCATAGTTAAGGATTTTGCTCATTTCATAAGAATTTAAAAACATGTTGTAGGCCTACTTCGTAAATTGACTTAATTTTTGTAATTTAAAAAAAATGTAATAAAGTATTTTGCTTAAATCACGAGCCTTTCACTTCATTTTGTAATTAACAAAATTTCATTAAGATTTTGCAATATTATGTAATTAAGGAATTACAACTAAAAATAACCACTACACTACGGAAACCATATATATATTCAGGGACACGAAAAGAAAAGTGTTTTCGGCATATTGAAGCGCCCTAAATTATCTGTGTCACTGAGATCGGTCGCGTCAGTGATTCCGAGTTCTTTTTTATTCCTTTAGTTATTTATTCCTGTTTGTATTTTTGTACTTTTTTATATGCATCTATTTAAATAAAGCGCATTAAAATACCGATATGTTCAACACGGAAGCTAGTAATGAAAAGCAAAAAGTGTTTCCGCCCGGTCTCGAACCGGGGACCTTTCGCGTGTGAGGCGAACGTGATAACCACTACACTACGGAAACTCACTGGAATGATGCGTTCAGGTACCAGTAGAAAAATTATTATATTTATTACACTAGAATAAATACAATATGTTCAGGATATGATATAACTGTCTGTATTGTGGCTCAATGTTTTCCTAACATCTGTGTTTATAGTTAATATCTAGATTGTATTAATACAAATCACCTGGACTGACTTACTTACTTATATTTTTAATTCCGACGTATCAAATAACAATCATTTTCATTCATTGATTTAATCGTTTTTTCCAAATCCAACAGATATTCAGAGAAGCAGCAATCCTGACATAATGATGATTATTGTTTCAGCACTTATATTGTAAATATGTTTATGGATACACCATATACTGTATGTATATATGCATACTGTAGATTTAATGTACTGGTCATTTGTTTTATATATGATGTTTTAGGGGCATTATGTTTTTGTACATTCTAGAATCAGCTCGATACAGAAACTCTGAGTGTTGCGTTCAGGTACCAAACCAAAAGCTCGTCCCGTTCCCTGTCTTTCTTCATCCTAGATCCCGGATCAGGAGGTTGAATGAATAAATCGCCAGTAATGATGAAATTACACAATCAGAATTTGTGCCACAGATACAAAGGGTTCAAAGATGATCCCGAAGTGGAAAAAATACGTGTTTCCGCCTGGTTTCGAACAGAAAAGCGAAGAGCTCCAGGAAATCCGGGCTGTCGCCGGAGAAAGTCTTTCACTCGAAAAACGGCACCACAGAGCTGCTGGTGGCCAAAGATATCTTACATCCGTACTGGTTTAGGAGTACCATTGAAAATGAATGGGAAACGGTTTAGGGCGATTCCCCGACGGGGAGTAACTTTTTTTTTTGTCTCTCTACGGTAGTATTTGTCGGTGTTGTTATTTGCACAGTTGATAAAAGGTTCAAGCACAACCCCGAGGACAAAACCAGAAACCGAAATCAGCCTGTGGGGAGGACTGCTTGTTTGTCTCCCCAGTTTGTTGCAGTCTCTGAGCCGGGCTGTGACTCAGTCCACAAGGAGTAATTTATTAAGGAAAGTCAAGATCAAGCCAATTTCTTTACTTTTACACCTCCTGACAAAGCACATACCACATAGAAGTGATTGTTTGACACTTTTAATATTATTTTGTATACTTTGAAAAGGTCTCCCATCTTCTGGACAAACTTTTGGTTTTAAGAGGGTTGTTCCTGCTTTATAGCGTTCACTAAATGACTGAAAATTTCAATATGTGTCTTTATTGCTGTATGGTTTCCTAATGGAGGCAGGTGTCACATGCATATAGAGGATACATTTGGTATATATTGGGTTTGTGATCAATGACCAGCCCACAGTTACATTTGTACATATTTGCATGTATTTGCTTTTAAAGAGTTAACAAAGCCCTTCATTTAACACAAAGTCCAAATGAAGTCCACAGATTCTAGTACTCTTATCATAACCAAGAAAGTTTTTCATGCATCGTGCCTTTAAGTCATTGTCCTTTCTGGAACAAAGGCCACCTTTTGTCTACATCTCAGCAATGACTGGTAGTACCGGGGCCTTAAACCTCCTGGACTGTCTGAATGTGGTGCGATAGCCAGACAGCACGATATGAAGGCCCGTCTGTCTGTTAGCTGAGAATGAACCTTCAGTCTGTTTTGCTTCATCTGTCGGTTTGTCAGAGCCCGTCCATCTGTCCTCAGCCGTCTTCCCGCTGTTCACGACGGGAACCCGCCTGGATTCCCGTCGTTCCTTCAGGAAAATCTCAGCACGTTTTGCACCCTGATTTCCACCTGACCCGGAGACAGAGGGTTGATGTGAGGAGTTGAAATGGGAAACTTGCCACCCTGTCTTCTTCCCCTCCTCCGTCCATCCTCTGCGGACAAGCCGAGCCGCAGTGAGGACGGAGTCCGTCTGGTGGTGCAGCTTCTCCAGGGAGCCTGAGAGTAGAGGCCCAGACATGGCCGACGTCCCACCCGGACCAGGAGGCACAGGCTCTGGCTTATTGCAGCCCTCCATCCCCCTGATGTCCCGAGTCTCAGGAACGCCTGAAGGTACTAAAGCACCTGCAAATTACATAAACACATTAGATTAGATGACATAATGTTAAATGAGATTAGACTATTGATTCCATGGGGGTCGAAATGCTCGCAAAGGATCACAAATACAATTCTGGTACAAAAAGTTTGTTATATTATATGTTTTTCCAAATACTCCAAAATAATTAAAATGTAACATCTCCTAAAAAACCCTCTTAGGAGCCTGAGGTCATTGTTAGATTAAAAGGAAAAGAAAAAGAAGGCAAGGTTAGGGTTGCAGCTGACACAGTCCCTGTGTTTTCATCAGCTCTCCACTAGGAGGAGGCAGAGGTCCCATGAAATAGTGTTACAAGAGAAACCAATACAGTCAGTGTCAGAGCACCAAGTCCTAGAAAGATCTTTTTCTCCTTTTCATCCGTGTCTAGTCGTGTTTCAGTGTGTAAATGAACTAAACAGCTAAACTAACCTGTTGATGCAGAAGTTTGGACAAGAGTCAAATTTGTCCAATCCTTCAGTTGTGGAGACCAGACTGAGGAAGTGCCGGATGTGCCAGCTGGCTCTGGGCTACAGAAGTGCTGGAAGACAAATATTTAAATTATAGTTGAGATCCAAAGGTTTCCAAACTATACCCAATCTTATCAGCCTGCAATTTGGGGAAAAAATGACGCACAATACATCATTTCCATTTGATGGAATGGGGCAACCATTAAAATAAAAAGTCTTGAGTTTAAGTTCACTCGGTGAAAACATCATAAATGCTTCAGCGAAGAGCTGAAACAAGGCCATGCAGAATACACCTGGTGTTTTCAGACAGTGGAGAAGATTGTTCCGCCCTTTAAGCTACTTAAAGGGAAATAAAAACAGGATTGCTAAAAGATTAATTTCATTCATCCTCTCTGTTGTAATCAGGAGGGATTGATGAGATTGTTGAGACTCAACAGCTTCAAAAATTTGCTAAAAGCTAAACCAACAACCTCAGCCAAGCAAATTACCCAACAAGACATTCCAGGAGTCAAAGAGGATGGTAACCATTGTATTTGACTTCATGTAAGTAATAATCACCCGTGTAAATCTCCAACTAAGCTACATATGCGCTCACACCAGCTTCAGAGGTGTTTCTTCATCAGATATCTTATCTGCATATGTAAAGATTTCTCTAAAAGCATGTAGCAACCATGCAAACAGCCCCAGTGTCTCTGCATCTAGATTTTCTTTTTTTACATATAAATATTCATAGAAATTGTCACACAACTGTAGATTCAGGTAATACCAGATTTCCGTGGGAGATCCTCATTTCTGTCGCCTCTTCTTTCCTCTTGGGACTGACTGAGTCACCACTGCTCTCTCTCTGACCCCACTTCCTCTTCTCTATCTTTCTCCCTCCCTCCCTCTCTTTCTCCCCCCTCTTTCCCCATTTAAATGAGCTTTACTGGTGCAAAGTTCAGTTCTAAATATTGTCGACCTTTTGGTGGATATCGGTAATGAAATGAAATAAAGAGAAACTGGCTTATGCACAACTATAAATGTGTAACAGTAGTAGTGCCACAGTAAATTACTTAATTTGTGTTTGTTTTTATGCATGTCATACTGTATACATTTTGCATTTCACACTGCGCAACTAGCAGCTAAAGAGCCAGATGTTTTTTTTTTCTCAGGAGTTGGTGGAGACCAAAACAGAGCTTAAAAGATAGTTAACATTAGACTTCATCAGGTGGCCAGAAACATAATTTTAAATGAATGTTGCTACTTGATATTTAATTAAGACTGTTTGCTAACAATTTCGCCACTACAATAGATCAGTGTTTACATGTTGCACTACCCCCTAGTGGCAAAAAACATGCAGGCTTAAGTGAAGATACTGAAAATGTAAATGTTGACATTTTCAATATTCAGTTAAGACCTTTAACTAACTGAGCGCTTTGAGTTGCTTCTACAGAAACATGAAACAAAATGTGAATAATGCTTAAGTTGGCATGACAGGATATTATGGGAAAACAAATAAAAAATGTCAGTGAAAACGTTCCCTATATTATTTAGAGCGCCATTGCTTTCCTTTCAAAATATATTTGTTGTAAATTAGTTGTGCAGAACACTTAGAAGACAGGGTTGCTGAACATGCAGCTTTTAATTAAAAAAATCTTGCAATCTTCCTGTTTTATCTGCACTCATCTGGCTTATTGCTGAACTTGGCCAACCCTTGGAAAAAAAAACGTTTTTTGGATTTTGGACAAAAGATTAAGATTATATTGACTGTGGATGGACTGTGACCTCAGTCTTCGGGGCTGCTGCTCTGCTGTCTGTTTGCACTGTTCAGACATTCGCTCTTTGATCTTCACCTGAGTTCAGCTGGTTTATCTGCTGTGGACAAAGCAGGGGGACCGTTGGACACCAAGGTTTAAGGTGTGCGTGTCTGTAGGACCACATATTCATCAACCAGAAATCATCGCCTGTATGTGTTCAATGTACACAATGGACTCCATGCTGGAACCCTTCTACAGAGAGATTATCTCTACAAGTGATTTGAGAGGAGTTGTCACATTCACCAATGTTCTTGTTTTAAAAAGTTCTCCTTAGGCATGAAAGACAATCTAGTCTCCCATTTTAGTCATGGACCATTTTGTTTAAGCATGTTTTGGCATCTAACCCCACGTCAAACAAGTCCCTCATGGTCACGCCCCTGTATGACAGAGCTGACACCTATATTAACATTTTCCAATTGCAGGACTTCAAGCTCTGCAGCGTTAAGTTCTTCTTTTTACTCTTATGGGGTTTTTGGGTTCAACATTTAACCATACGCAGGCCACACAGCTTTTAAAAAAATGTATCATGGAATACTTTACTAAAGGTTATAATAGATACGGGCTGAACATGTGTGAACATTTTTAAACGACAGCTGAGAATGTATTTATTTAATTAAATTTGATTTAATTATTGTTATTATTTTTAGCATTATTATGTGATGACACTGTCTGCCTGTTACTCCGTTGGTTTCCCTGCGGGTGTTGGAGGTGGCGTGGCAGAGGGTCATCAGCAGAGTGGAAAGACCTGAGCTCATCAGCAACACTGGAAACACATGGACCCTGTGTGCCAGTGCACTCTGTTAAAAAACCTCTTTAGTCTCAGTTGGTCCCTCTCTCCTTCCTGTGACACCCATTTGTTTTTTTCAGTTATATTCTTTAGTCTATATGTTTGAATGTGTGGCATTATTATTTTATTCCAACTATTTAAGGATTTCACTAAATTGTGATCCTCAGCCTCCAAAAGCTACTGTTCACATATTGACTCAGCTCCCCCTCCATTAATAGACCTCTCTAACTAAAAAAGTCGACAGAGGGAACAAGTGAAAGTCATGTCATACTACAGTTGGGTCAGTTCACTCAGTTTATGCTGGCTCACGGTAGCCATCGATCTGGATCAAGGGTAATGGGAAAGCTGCTGAATACAAACTCTTATTGCCAACAAATCCCTTGAAAAGCACAAATCTAACAATTCATTAGCTAATTAGCTTGTACTTCTCCAGATCAGCGGGCAGGAAGAGGGACCGTTGACACAACGGTGCCGCTGGTTACCACCACGCATTTTCTGTTACCAGAGTAGCGTTAAAGCGCGGTGGAATTGGCCAACTGTCCGCAAGTTAGCCAGCTAGCCGACGGACAACAAGCTTTAGGGTGTGCATTTCCATTGAGTGACCACATATTCAACAACCATTCTTTGCAACAGAGGAGCAGGGTTCAGGAGGTCATCGCCTCTATGTGTGGTTCGATACACATCGGATCTCATGCTTGAACCCTTTGTGCAAAGACATTCTCTCTTGACTACAAGTGATTTGAAAAAGTTGTCACATTCACCAACAAGCTAGCTAGCTAGTTAATTCCACCACGCTTTAATGCTACACTGGTTACTGAACAAAGTTTAGCAATAGCATTGATCTTTCCCAAGCTGTGCCAAGAGTGTGTGGATAAAGTAGTTTGTTTTTAGTCGTTACTGTAAAACCTAACCTCAGTGAGTACGTGACTTGCTGCACATCGATTTAGGAAGTCAAACCTGTAATATAATTCACATTAAAATGGCCGCCGCTCCGACCATCCTGCTACTTTGATTTTTATTGGAATGTCGGTTCCACTCCTATTTTATTTATATTGGCACAATGCTCCAGTGAGAAACACTAAATGTGTCACTCTACTTTAAATGATTTAGAGCAGGTAAACACTTAGGCATTCGGCTCTCTTCGTCAGCTGAACAGGAATGCAGGGTAGGGCGTGTATCTACAGAGATGACCTTTTGTTTTTGACTACTGATGTGAATTCGAATCTCTACCTTTTGTTTGTTGTCACATTCCATTTTCCAGGAAGTATTGAGGCAGCATTCTTAAATCTTTACAGGCTCTGGTGAGGAAAGAGCTAACCACCAACAAATTCATCAACATTTGTCTGCTGTCAATATTATTTGAAACGCCCTTCTATACTTTTCATCATCTTTATATTGCTGCTTTGTTCAGTTGACCACAGCCTGTATCTTCCCGAAGGTTTTGTAAAGCCACAGCCTTTTACTGTGGTTTGTGGCTCGCAGTTGCTGTTGTGCGTCATTAAAAGGTTGTTTTTTTTAACGGTAATTGTTAAAGGATGGGAGAGGTTTCTTTATTTCACGATTCCTGCCTAGACTTTCTGAAGGAGAACAAACAGGTCCCAAAACCACAAGTTGCATCACTTCCACCTGTTCAATTATTCAGATGATCATGAAATAAAAAATAAATTTAGCTGCTCCCCAACCCTGTGTTTATAAACCAAAGTTCACCATGAAGCTTTGAGTTTAAGAGCCTGTTCCTGCCAGATAAAATACAAAAGACGTGTGAAGTTTTGATACCGGTGTAGAATCTCTTAGCAGGTCAGGGTGGGTGCTTGGGCGTACTCGGGAGTGTGTGATTTTGACATTTTCGAAACCTGAACCAAGTATTTTGTCATTGTTTGAACTTAACCAAACGATAGAGGAGAGGAAACGCTTGCATAAGTAACTTTACGATCAGTGATCTGGGTCATTTTGAATGCAAACAAGCATGTTGTTGCAATCGGGTTGAAACAATAGATGAGGGCCAAGATGGCGACTGCCTAAATGCTGAACTCCAGGCTTCAAAATGGAAGTTCACAAACTAATAGGTGACGTCATGGTGATTACGTTTTCTTCTTATATAAAATCTAACGCGTCTTCTTCCTGCTAGCTTTAGCTGCTCGACAAAAACTACAAGTAGCAAGTCTTCCTTCACAGAGGCTGCCTACCTATATTGCATTATTAGGATCCCATCGCCTCATGCCTCAGCATCATGCACAAAGTGATAATTCACTAGCAAGAATCGCACCATCAAATAGAAGCGTTTAACAGATTTATTGAAGGTAAACGTGATTGAGATGCGAGGCTTGAACTTCGTGTAGCTCGTCCGGGTATGGCGAATGAGTTGTGGGCAGCTTCGATAGGGAATCCGCCGTAGCACCCGGGCACTGGGAACCCCCTCAGGACCCTAGAGAGGAGGAGAAAAACAGGGAGGGAGGGAGGGTCACCTAATACAAGAGCGGAACAGGAGGATATATATATATATATATATATACATATCATTTAAACCAAGAATGACAACATTTTCCCAGATTTAAGGGTTCCTACATACACATATTTTTCAAATATGAACCATTTTCCAGACTTCAATCCTTTGACATCACAGTTTCGGCCAGTTGATGTGCATAAACATAACATGTTTTGACAACATAAAGAAAGAATTACTGAACAGAAGGAGGAAATATTGATAGAAAAATGGAATATAAACCAGTGGTTCATCACACATCCCCCCCACGACACGTGTAACAGGCTGCAAGATCCCCCTTGTAGATCAGATGATACACCTGTTCACCAGACCTCATTGTATTCTTCCTGCAGGACACCATGTGCAAGGACTGCTTGTACGCCACCTTCTGTTCGTCCTGCAGCTGGTGTCAGATGTCCAGAGAGATGCGCAGAAGAAAAATCCCCATCGTTCTAATCAGCGCCAAGACCACATGACCTCTCTCCTCTCTCGTCGTCACAACCAGGGCTGTCGCATGTTTCATTACACTGGAACCTGCTTTATCTGTAACATGTTATAACTACACTCTAGACTGAAGACCTTTGAGAGACAATAATGAAGCTCAAAAAGACTGAAAAACTCTCGCCATAATTGTGAGCCCTGTAATGCAAATCTATTGAGGTTAGCTTCAATGGTTAACCTATAACTCCCAGTATCATAAAATAACTGCAAGAAATTTTTTAGTTTTTTAAGTCTTTCCCTTGTGTTTTTATTTTTCCACCTCAGAATAAAGCTCTTACATTCAGGAAAATCCTGGTTAAATAGTAACTGTCCTCTGACTCGTAGTCAACGGTTCTTGAAGAACATTGATTATTAACTGATGCATTCTCAAGGATTCAGTATAAAAGTCTGTTTGATAGTTTCAAATACAACTTTCTCGTGCTTTGTTTCATTTTCACAGCATTGTTTTATTATCACGCAGCCCGCTTTATAGATGGAAAAGTTTGTATTGCTTTTTGTTATCATTATTATTGGTAACAATGCTACAATGTATCAAAAGTGCAATTTGAAATAAATCTCAATTTAAACGTCTACTTTTTAAATATTTTTCTGTTTTTTGGCAAATTTGTTAATGTCACCATTTAACAAGTTGAGTTTCATTAATTATTGATTTATTTTAAATAAGATTGATTGATAAAATGTGTTATTTTTTTGTATATCCACACAGCCCTTTATTTGGAGAAGGTAACAATAAATAATGTGTGTGTGTGTATATATGTATGTGTGTGTGTGTGTATATATAGATATATATATAATATAATATATATGTGTGTATATATATATGTGTGTATATATATGTGTATATATATATATATATGTGTGTATATATATATATATATGTGTATATATATATATGTGTATATATATGTATATATATAAATAATGAACAAATGTATAACACACAAAGGGCATTGCTGCAGAGAAAATGTACAGAAAACCACCTTTAACTTGAATTACCTTCAGTTCACTTTAAATACTAATGTAAAGCCTCACACAGCTGGTAGAGGGAGCCACACACTTCACAATAAGCCGGTTGAGGCCATGTGGGGTCACAGTGCATCAGACCAGTGATGTGTAGCATCTTAAGTCACAGCTCACCTCACTGGCCCTGTCAACCAGGCAGGAGGACAAAATAACAACACCTTACAGCTAATGAAGCTTTTCTGCACTCTGCATCACAGAATGTGTGTTTTGTGTGTGTTCGAGACTGACGCTCCAGCAGCACCGACGTCGAATATCTGTCGTCTTTCTGCCTCTGTAAGTTTTCAGCTCACGCGCTGCTTTGAAATCCCTCGTCATGACGACGAGGGACTCTCGGACCTATTAAAGCTGACACACACTGCTAAGTGGCACTCAGCAGCTTCCTTTGTATTATGATTTAGTGGTGACACAGTTTCCTATTACTATAAGGGAAAATAGAGAAGAAGTGACTTACGATTATTTGCGAGCGTAGAAAGAAATTCAAATGCGTCTACAGGCCGGTAATTCCATATCTATAGGAAGGACAATTTCCAGTAATTGATAAATAATGGATACGTATTTTTCTTTCTGGGAAATTCCTGTTTTCTCTAGAATTGGTAACAAATGACATAGTTCACATTAAAATAATAGCACATGTAAAATAATGCACTACCAGTTCTTTCACTTCCACATTTTTATTGTTTTGATGCCATTATTATTATTGTCCACCCCTTTTAAATCACAGGTTGACTGTTGAGGAACGAGTTGAATCGTGTCTCAATCAGGTCTCAACCAAAAACAACAGGATATGACTTTAACTTCGCTACAGGGCTGTTAAATTTGATTGTTTCTGTTATTTTGTCCACCCTCTGTATGGTGGCAATTATAGTATTTTTCAGACTTAACTTGGCTCATTTTTTCAAGGAAAACAAAATATATGAAGTAGAAAAAACGGGCCTCCACCACAATGCCTCAGTTGGCATGCCTCAGGTGTATGCTACTTAGTTGAATGCTAATATTACGATATGCATTTGTGCTGAAATCACAGAGAATAATCTCACAACTCTTTGGTTTAGTTTTAAAATCAGCATGAGAGTTTCAGACACCTAACTTCTATAGCTATCTGTTTCCAGCAGAAAAAAAACAGACAAAGTTAGCGGGTAGTGAAATTAAGCAGCTAAAGAAACATTTTTTTGTCAGGAGTTGGTGGAGAGCAAATATTGTACTTGCATTATGCAATTATAAAAGTGGTGGCTATGTTTTTTGTCAACTTGTTTGAGTGTATTTCTGCCCCCTAGTGGCCACAACCTGACAGATGCAGCTTTAAATGACATCAATACTGTGTGGTCAGCTAGATGTTTGCATAGAAGACGGCGAATAAGAGATTTGAGCTCATTTTGTGTTCAGTTTGCACTGTGAACTTATGGAGTCACTATCATGCCATATTTTGTCAAATTACTCCCAATAAACTTTCCCATTAGTCCAGCTTGCGTTCCGGCGGAGGCGATCCCTCCCCTCTGCTGGCACACTTGGCCCTGGTGTTCACTGTAAATTGCTCAGTGGGTTGTTTTTAATGGGATTATAATGACAGTTATGGTTTGCAAGAATTGATGTTTGTGACTTTTACGAGGTGTGAGTGAAGGGGCGGGTCCAGGCGGCTCATAAAGGCTGCAGGAATGTTAATTGGTCGAGGCCACTGCTGCCCTTCTTTGTTCTGCTCGCTCATAGTGGGCTTCTGTTGCGCCCGTTAAAGGCCAAAGAACTGATTTAAAATCTGTGACTTTAACCCCGCACACCCTCCGACACCCCCCCCACACACATATGTGCAATGCTTATCCCCCCTACACCCCCCCCCCCCCTCCTTGGTCATCCCCTCCCATTCTTTCTTCTCAGGTTTTCCTTCCATCTCCTGAAGAAAATGGACCCCTTTGCTTCTCTCATTTCCTCCATGTTGCTTGATCAGGTGGTTGGCACTCCCCTCCCCGCTGGGTTTGATCCAGTGTTGGGGGAGTCATTTTATCACACTTTTTTTAACGTTACTCTTGTGGTCACACGGACGGCTTCACTTCACTTGACTCCGTGCTGAGGTGACGGAGGTTTGTGAAAGCCTAAATGGGATTAGTGTCAATTTTATTATTTTGAAATATTAAATAAATAAGCACAACAGAAGAAAGCTACTTGTTTTGGTATTCATTGTCAAACTCATAAACATTTTAGTGCCTAATAAGTCTGATTATTAATTATTCTTGTTTTGTTTTTCACCCATCATTTGGACTTTTGTCCAGGAGATAACTTATTTTAACCAAAGCCACAATCTTTTCCTCAACCTGACTAAGTAGTTTGTTGCCTAAACCGAACAAAGTTGTTGAAAAGACTGTATACACGTATTTTTAGGAAAACGCATTAATTATGAGGAGTAACTTTTCATAAGATACCATACAAACCGTTGCATGAGGGTAAGTTAAGCGACAACTTGGCACAAATGCCCCATAGATGATGACGCAAGTGCACTCCGGCACAGAACACACATCATCTAATATGGAAGAGCGTCACAGAGTCGCTGGCATGTCTTGTTTACTCGCAGCAGATGGATTCAGGTTCAATGTCTGCAGCTCATTTGGGTTTCCTCATTATTTTGCTCCTAGTTTTCTATTAAGGAGAGATTTTCAGATCTACTCTCACCACAAGACCCGTATGAACTCCACTCAGTGTGTCCGCAGGAAACACAGCAACCTTTAGATGTTTGGGGAAGTACAAGCGTATACCTCCAGGGTGCATGGTGAAGGGAAAGAGTGAGAAGAGGTCAAAACTCCAGCGACACTTGTATAGAGAACAACTTTATTGTTTAGACCATCACGTTTCGCTTTCATCAGGGTCATGGAGGAAATGGGGGTGCAAAATGTCCATTAAATCATATTAAACCTGCTCCTTTCAGAAATAATCGATGTATTTTTCCATAAAAATTGTAAAAAGTGCGGATGAGCCTTGATTATCTTAACGAGTGAATCCTGAGATGTAAATCAGAGGTCATGAGATGGATTTGAACCTGGTGTACGTGGAATCTGCCTGAGTGTCATCCTGTCTGTCCTGAGGTTTCCACCATGACAGATAGAGACACTGTCTATCTGTCCATAATTTCCAGGGGGAAGTGTTCCTTTTAAAAAGACAAGGTTGGAGTTGCCGGGGAGTCGGCTGATAACGGCTCAGGTTAAGTTGAGGAGGGAGGCGTAGTCCGACACACACACTATCAGAACGGCAAGGCCTCCGGGCAAACAAACAGCTCTGACCTCTCAAAACAACGGCAGCAGGGAGCAGCTGATAGCGGGAGACGGATAGGTGGAGGTCGGTGATGTTGCAGCGTGTGTGTGTGTGTGTGTGTGTGTGTGTGTGTAGGGGAGGCAGAGGGCCGGGGCAAAAGGGCATGCAGGGCAAGAATTATCTGATCCCTCCGTGATGTGTGTGTGTGTGTGTGTGTGTGTAGTAGTTTATTTTACGTTTTGTGACTCTTTAAGTGATGTAAAACCAAAAATGATTTCATCCCTGGTTTCAGTCATTGGAGCCGTTTTGTGTCCCTTGAATGCTCTAAAAGGTTCCTGTGGGGGGAGCTGACATCCACGTAAGCAGCCAGGTCTTTGACATCTTCACAGTTTGTCATACAAACTCACACCCCTGTTCTAAAAGTGTGTCATCTGCATCAAAATGTTGAAAAAGTATAAAAGCGTTTAAAGGGCCAGTTTACTCAAACTACAAAAAAAAAAACTAAAAAGAAATATTTTCTCACCATGGGAATGAGAACTAGAAAAACTACAAACAGCAACATCTTGTTCCACGAAGAACATCCTGATTACTCTAGATTTATGACTTTGTGGAGTTCGCCAGCACAATCCAAACGTATCACTTATTTAGCAACATGTAGGAACTGCTGAGATGATCATGTATCAAAAAAATAATGTTGCCATGTTTTTAAGAAAAGACTGTTGAATAAATCAGGCTTTGATTAATGTATGAACAAATCTCTCTTTAATAACCTTCAGAATATAGATAAGACTGAGACTGGAAAAATAACAGTATGTAAGTGCTACTTAAGCGGATAACAAAACGGCCGTTAAAGCTATTTTTTCTTTAATTTCATTCATTTTGAAGACACTATTGAATGGGGTAAAAAAAACAACTAATAGATATCACCATAAAACTTCCCCATACTTATATTAACACAAGTTCTCTGAGATTTTATGTTAAAATATGCAAATGAGGCAGTATCTAATGCACTGTTTTTGTGAACTTAAGAGAAACCTAAAGAACAAATGGACAAAGTAGTAAAAAATAAACACTGAATGTGTATATTGGATGTTTTACTTCCACTAGTCAAAGCAAAATAGCCCAAAATGGGGTGGGGGGGTGTTTCCAAATATGTTACACATACAATATATTTGGCTAAATTAATGGTGCATAACATTAAACACAAT
Source organism: Anarrhichthys ocellatus (assembly GCF_004355925.1). Lineage (NCBI taxonomy): Eukaryota > Metazoa > Chordata > Actinopteri > Perciformes > Anarhichadidae > Anarrhichthys > Anarrhichthys ocellatus. The sequence goes on along the minus strand of NW_022280075.1, from coordinate 1,340,369 downwards.
GCAATAGTCAATCAAAAAATAGAAAAATATGAAAATTTGCAATAAAATATAGTAAACAAGCAAACACAAAACATTATGTTAAAACAAGTATATTATTAAAGTGTCATGTGTATAATAATAGAGAAAAGATGTGCAAGGGTGTGTAACTGTAATGACATATGTTTGAGTAACAGATCACAGAGTCAAATCCCTGCACAGGTGAGGATACTATTAGAGACATTTTAGGGAATAGCCAGTTAAAAAACATAAACACGGCATTCAACACAAAGCTTGTCTGACTCACATATCCCCATAATTGTTATTACTTAGTGTACATAATTGAAAAAATTGTATTTGGATCTCTGTGGACGTGGTGCATTATGTAGTTATACGTGCTGTGACACATGCAGACAAATGAGGGAGGAGAGGGATGGGAGGTGTAGCAGCAGAGGAGAGGTGAGCGAAGGGGAGGCAGGGTCAACAAATTCTTTGATTGCTGAACCTTGTCATTCAGATAGCAGAGGGCTCGAACACTTGGCGAACTCAGCAATGTCACAGTCTCCTAAGTCTGTTGAAGCCGATCACAACGTTAAATTACTTTGTTGTTGACTCACTGTAATGTTTCAGTCTCATTAGAATGTTGAGGGCGATATAAAAATGATAAAAAAAATGAGTTGATAAAGAAGAATTTTGATAGTCGATTGATCTATTTATTTATCTAAGCAAAAGTGTGAGGATTTTCTGCTGTTTTATATCATTATAAATTGAATATCTTTAGATTTTGGACTGTTGGTTTGAGAAAACAATAATTCTTTCTGCAATTTTATGGCATTTTATGGACTAAACAATTAATGAATTAATAAACAAAACACTGTCAAATAAAGCCTAAACTACATGCATATTATATATATTTACATACCACTGTAATAAAATGTACAAGTCTCTCATCTAGTGCAGCATTTAGGTGGAGCCATGTGAGGCTTCATGTAGCAACACCAAACTCCTCTTCCACTAGTGGGCAGCACTGGGGGTTAAACTCATGCCAGGCTTCCTGTGAGGAGGATCTCCACCGTTGTTAGCCTTGATATACGGCTGCTGGAAACAACCCCTAAGTGCATCTCAAGGTTCATTGAAAGGGTGAATAAGATCTATAACTCTTGAGTGGATGTCGTCGGTCCTCTATTGTGTCGGACAGCGACCTTACAGACATAAAGTGGCCTAAAAAGAAACCATAAAAAAACATTTATTAACACCTAACAGCAGTTGTTTTTGATGTTCAAGCACTCATATGTTTTAATTTAAAGATGAATGAACTAGTGATTATATTTTTTTCTTTAAATCTGAAATCTCCTCATCTGAGTCTTTGGTATGAATCATCAAAACAGCACAAGGGATTGAAATGTTTACATTTTAATCGTCTTGTACACATCTTTTTTTACCCCTGACAGCCTAAAACCTTCTAATTCTGACACTTTCATTCAATATGATAGTAAAAATGGTCAGAATGCGTCAGAATTTTGTATTAAGATGATGACGATGAGACAAGGTCGACACTTGCAAATGTTTTAGAGGGAGAAATAGATTTAAAAATGTCCTGGATAAACATTTTCAGATTTATGATTAGACCAGTTTGGTGAAGTTCATATAATGTATTAATAGTGATTGATAAAAAGTGTTTAGGTTATTTATGATAACTTTAGAAGTGCTTGATCTTAGCGTGTAGCATCTGTCCTCCTCAGATGCCCTCGATGTCCTTGCTCTGTTTAAAGCAAAGTAACACGATGCAAATCAAAAGTCTAGTCGGTCGACCCAAACCCGAGACTTTTAAACATCCCAAGAGATTCTGTGGACACGTGACATCCCAAAGCAACTCCAATGTTTGCAGACAGCTGAGAATGAACGTGTGTTACGTACGGTAAGAGTGACTGTGAATTACCTTTCACAGTCAGCAGGAATTTAAACTGTCCAGAGCTGCTATGCTTGAAGGCTGGAAGTGTGTGTGTGTGTGTGTGTGTGTGTGTGTGTGTGTGTGTGTGTGTG
>NW_022280075.1:1298885-1338340 GCF_004355925.1 Anarrhichthys ocellatus | reverse complement strand
TGTGTGTGTGTGTGTGTGTGTGTGTGTGTGTGTGTGTGTGTGTGTGTTTGTGGGGTGGGGGACCCACTAATGGGGGGGTTTAGTTGAGACACATGAAGACATGTGGAGGAAAAAGGTTGAGCATGATTGGTGAGCGCCTTAATGGTATAATGTCGCCTCTACTCCAGTGTGTGTGTGTGTGTGTGTGTGCGTGTGTCCTGGGGGAATGCATACATGGACAAGAACTTGTGTGCGTGCAATTTACCAACCACAAACTCCAATTTGTACATAATACTAATAACAATAACTTTATTTATAAAGCACCTTTAAAAACAGAGTTTACAAAGCAGCAAAAGCAAGGCAATATTAAAGAACATAGACCTATCTTAAAACACCTCGTATTATCAATGGAAATAAATGGCTCTGTTTTGCAGAAGCAAAAGTAACTTAAAACATGTGAATGGGCGTCTTTAGTCTAAACATTTAAAGGAAACCATGATCTTTCCCCAACCTAAACGGAAAATTCAGCACATTTTAAGTGGCTGTCCAATCAGTGTTGATGGTAAATTTAGTCAATTATAGCAATACATTTCTCAATGAGTGCTGAATTGACTGAGAAAGCTGAGTTCTCCTGCTTGCAGGGCAATGCCGGCAGTGCCTACATGTACCAGGATGCATTGCGTGCAAGCTTCTGGCGCCTGGAGGGTCCCTGCTGGCCTCTTTCCTCGGCCTCTCTCGGCTGCATTAATTCGCCTGTATACTCTGGCTGGATAAATACGGATGAATATCCGAGTTTCTTTATGGGTCAATATAGCACGCACTGAGGAATGTATTGCTTCAATCGACTACATTAACCATCAACACTGCTTGTACGTCCACATAAAAGGTGGATCATTTTCTGCTTTTGTTGCCTGCCCTAAACCGATCTTGTTGCTACTGAACAGAATCGTGACATAACGTTTCCCTCAAAGTGTGTTTGGCAAAGCTAATTAGTCACATTAAGTCATCATTTCCGAACAGTTTCGTATATCTACTACCATGTAAAATATGCTGGAAAAGACATAAGAGCTGCCTGCTGACTCTGTCTCCAAGTTGGATGTACTGGATACGCATTACATTCACGATTTGCAGCTGATTTGGTTAAGAGCGGTTCAGACAATCAGACTACAGTCCTTTCTAAGTGCATCCTGAGGGTATAGTCAGCCAGACTGCTAAGATATATATCGGATTACATTCAAATCAAAAGGACAATAGTGGACCCATAATTGATGAACTGACATATTACTCCAACCCTCAACTGTCAGTGCCAGGTTTTCTGTGTGTGTTTTTGTGAGCGTGTGTGTGTGTGTGTGTGTGTGTCAACAGTGACAGACATGGCGTCCGCTGACAGCCCGGCTCGGTCTTATCTGCACTGCAGGAGTGACGTTAGAGAACCATGAGGGGGGAGGAAGGGGGAGAGAGGGATAGATAGAGGTAGAGGAGTGTGTGTGTGTGTGTGTGTGTGTGTGTGTGTGTTTCTCTTTTAAACCCACTTGTCACAGGGTTTCTCACCTTTTATTTCTCCTCTTCTGATGCCCGGCCACCTTCTGACACGGTGACTGTCGACACACCGCTTCATTGTAGGTTGAATGTGGCCTCATGTTGAAGTCCACGTACTACGACTCCACTAAGAAACCTGAAGGTTGGTAATGTTGAGAAACGCTACATTTTAAAATCATCCAACCAAAAAACCCAGCCCGGTGTTGCCAACCCTGTTCCAAAGACAGCAGCACTAGATCCAAAAGTTGCTAAATCTAGTCGGCAACACTGACAGCCCGTCCCTTCAGGCCTCGCTCCAAAGACACTCCCACAAAATTCATGTGTTTTTACAATCCGTAGGCTACAGCATCTGAAAGAGCGACAGACAACAGTTTAAACAACTGCCTTGATCAAGATCACTCAGAGAACTTGAGATAGAGTTTTTAAATATACATATTTTTTCTGGTGAGATCAGGATGGTCGGACACAAAACAGCAAGGAAATCAACCCAAAACATACATACACACATTCATTAAGGCCCTTATCTCTCGATTGCCATGTTGCCCTCCCATCAGTACAACAAGGTAAATAAATAAATGAATAAGTTCCTCTTGGTTATGGGAAAAGTAGTTAAATCAATGACAATGAGCAAGCAGAGACGGTGCAGAGGCTGAATGGGATGAGGGTTAGAAGAGGTGATTTGAGACGGAGAGATGACAAGAGCTGGAGTGAGGAGGAGGAGGAGGGGGGGGGGGGGCGGGGGCAAAGGAGAGGAGAGAAGATGAGGTAAGAGAGTCGTGGGAAAGAGATGAGAGGCAGTGAGAGAGGAAGAGCGATGAAAGAGGGAGAGGAACTTTGCCATACATCTGTGACCTCTGTGAGCCTCTACAGGTGACCACGGGGAAGTACAATAACAATATCTCATGCCTCTTCCCTTCTGCTCCCTCCTAAAATAAAGGCTTGATTTAAGATGAAGAGGATAGCGTCTAAACTTACAAATGTAGTAACACAGAGGTCCTGTAGTCTGAATCAGGACGGCAAACTCTTTATTGCTTCGCACATTGTCAACGGCAAAGCATTACAGCTGTACTTCTTTCCGTTCCTACCTTTCACAATAAAAGCCCTCAACATAGGCTTATATCACTGATATCCAAAGAGCATTTTGCTAAGAGGCAACATAACAAAATAGCCTACAGTAGCTATGCCCAAGTAGGGGAAATGGCAGGCGGTGGAACAACCGGATAGATGTTAAATGTGCAAACTCTACCTGGCAAAGAAGGTACAGAGGGAGAGTGATAAAATAAACTAGACCAGTAAGTAACAAAACCTGCCTATACTTCAATACTGTTTTACTATTTAACACAGAACGGGGTTTGTAGATCAAAATTCTGACAGTTGTTTCATGCTTTGAACAGTAGCCAGTAGCCGTTTTGCTAACGACATATGAACGAGTATATCGATCTTCTTGTTCATATGAAAATTGGTGGACGGATTTTATGTTATCGCCTTTCTCCGTTCTGCCATTTTGTTTGGAAACAATTGTGTCCCGTGTTGTTGGTAGCTGTGAGGTAAAAGGAAAGTGATCCGGGTGTCTTTGGGACAGCGGCACCGACAATAATACTACTCAAAAAAACTGACTGGGAGCATCTGGGTCCAACCAGTCATTACATAAACTGCCACTACGACCTCATCGCGAGACTCTCTCCATGCCTCCCTGTTCTGCACACCATATTTCCCACTAACTTTTTTTTAAAAAGTTTTTGTAACTAAAACAGTTAATATTAACTGCATTATTTGGTGTCTTTCCCATCCTTGGGTCATAACAGTGTTTTATTCATTTTGCACTGTTACTTAGCTGCTCCTGATTTCCCCACATTATATCATCATCTTGGATCCACGATGAGAGCGTGTACTTGTTTATAGGACACGATTAGAAATAAAGGAGTGAGATGTCAGAAAAGAAAGAGTTGTGAAAGAATGAGAAAAACGGAAAGTCAAGAAAAAGCTTTGAGAGAGATAACTCGGCAGCAGAACAACACTGGTGGAAAATGGCTGGGAGCCATGACGGTAAAGTCATTGATCAAAACATGAAACATCTCCATTCATATTAATCTTCTTGGGATGCAAAAACATGAATTGGGAAATCACATAAGAGACTGACCTGAACTTCTGAAACACAGATAAAAAAAAAGGTAGAATGTGAAATAAACTGCAGATTTGATCTCGTCTGTGAAACACGGCAGCCAAATTAATCCAAGCTCCTATTTTCATGGCGAGCGGAGCTCATCAAAGCATGTAGAGGAAGTCTGTTAACAGAGTTGAACCCGAGTGCAAAACCGTAGAGAGCGGCGACCACCACTTCTTTCTGTTTATTTCTGCTTCATGCTGTTTGTCCGATGGGACAGACATCAAAGAGGGGACGGACGTCCGAGACTGATTGTTTTTGGTTTTTCTTTGATTTATTTTAATTTTTTTCCCTTCTTTCCCTATCTCCACGACTCGGGGGGAACATGGAAGCCGTGTGACCCCGGATGATTTATCAGGACATTTCTCTTTTTCTCTCTCTCTCTCTCTCTCTCTCTCTCTGTCTCTCTCTCTCCTGTTAAAGTAAATGACTGGTATGTAGAGAGACTGAAGAGTCCACAGCCCCCCTCGCAGGCTATTAGGCCTCCCTCCGCCTCCCCCTGTGGAGAGAGGAAGATAAGGGAAAATTGAAAATGAAGAGAAAAGAGAGAGGGAGGGAGAGAGAGATGTCGCTGCATCCACAGGCAGGCCTCTTGTTCTCCTCCACTATCTCTCTTTCTCTCCCTCCTTTGAGCTTGATTAGCCGCCAAGCTTAAGAGGCTTGTTATCAACCTTGGAGACGATGGAAGTTCATCGGCCACAGGACTTGACTGATGGAGATGTGGATGGAGGCTTTTTTTCTTAGCGTTTGTGTGTGTGTGTGTGTGTGTGGAGGAAGTAGCGTATATCTTTTTGACTGATGTGGAGTCACGGTAGAATGCAGTCAGTTCATTCGTATCCGGGGCCGCGGGGGACTCCAACATGTCTGCTGGCTGGTTCTCATTCAGGCCCGCGACTCGTCTACAAACCCATTCTTTACTTTGGGTCGGCCAGATACCAAAATCTTCTTTATGTTGCAGTTAAGAATTGTAGAATTTGTATAGAATTTGATCCGCATTCAACACGGGAGTCAGACATGGCACAGAAAGTTCACAGCAGTCAAAACTTTCTACTTTCAGGCTACAAGAGCCCACTTATTGAATGTCCCCATGGGGATCAATTAAGTGTTATTTTATCTTATCTCATCCATTCAGCATTCAGGTCAGCAAAGCCATTCACTCTAAAAGGCCCTCAGGATCTAAAGCTAAGGATCAGGGACTAAAGCTAAGGAACTTCATTTATATCCCGGTTCCTCCAATTTAGAGACTGAATAAAATCAAGATTCCCGAGAAAACTTCCTGCTGTGACACTCCTCCTGAACCGCTAGGCAGAGAACTGTGGACAAGCCTGGGTGAGGATAAGACACTAGTTCATGGGCATTTTAAGGCACTCGAACATCGAACAAAAGTTACCCGCAAACACTCACCGTCATCCTCACCCAAAATTTATTGTTTTTCTCCACCAGGAGCATCATGCGAACGGTGTGTGCATTTGTGAGTGAGTGAGCGAGTGTGCATCTCTGTGTCTGTCAGCGGCTAATCTCGCATTCAGCTGCTGCAAACTGCATAATATTTAGCAGAGTGCTTGGTGAGTTTAATTTAGTTTTTGGTAAGATTGTATGATGTGCCTCACACAACAACTTTGAGCCAATTGCCTGCATACATCGCCGCTTGTTTTTAAGTTTAACTGAAGGGTGTTTTACGACGCCTTAGTGTCTAGATGTGGGGTTCACCAATTGAGGGTTGTATTCATTCAATCGCACAATATGGCAGTGGTCGTTGCAGACACCCCTGGCGAAGATCTGCACTCTACTGAGTGCACCTTTCTACCTTAGAAAAAACTATTTTTGTGGATATTTTAGGGTGATGGGGAAAGTCTGAATTAATCAATTGAAACCATGCTGTATGGCCAACTTAAAATGGAAACTGTCTCAAATGAGCAAAAACTGCAGGTAGGTGTGTGATTTTCATTCACTTTGGTAATGAAGTAAATCTGGACTAACTTGTGAATTTATGAATGCAAATGTGCATCTTTCAGTTCCGAGCACTTGCATGTCGTCCCTTATCAGAAGCGGTATCATGACTTGATGAACATTGTCTCCTAATGTTTCTCTCCTCTCTGTCTGCGTCCTTGCCAGCTCTGGATGAGGCCTCAGAGGGCGACAGGACCATGTAAACATTCCCAGCCCTCAGAATCTGTCTGTCTGCTGGGGGTGATGCATCTGTCCGGCCCGTTTGTTTACTGGCCGAAGAATGTTAAGAATATAGGCTTCAGTCTATGTGTGTGTGTGTGTGTGTGTGTGTGTAATTTCATGTCCATGTGACCGTGTGCACTTAAAATAGAGAGTGTGAGGAGGCCAGGGGGACAAATGGGTGGGGCGGGGTCACGAGTTTTGTTGCCTTTTGTATCATCTTAATGTTGGCAATGATCCAATGGGATGTGGATCTGGTGAATATTGCACAGTGTTTAGTCTACCAATCACCACGGTGACAAAGAGTCTAGGTTTTGGGGGGGGGGGGGTGGAGGTGGGGGTCAGAGTAGTTAGTGGTGTTGTGAGTCAGGGAGGCCTGCCTTGCAAAAAAAAATACACCCAATAAGCTGAAACAGAGACAAGCTCTCATTGTAAAATTGTAGGTTTTGCCTCGTTACCTATGACTTCTCCACCCACAGGGAGTGACACGTTTAAAATTGAGAAGAAAACTAAAAAGTGTTTCATAAAATAAGATAGCACTTTATTAATCCTGAAGGACATGCTTGTGCCAGAGATCGATCAAAGATCACAACAGAAGAATAAGAAAAAAAGTATAAATATAGCATATATGAACAACAGAGTAATAATGGTTTTAGAAGTAAAGGTAAATACAGTAAAAATCTACTAAAATAGGAAAAGTAGAATGCAACAGCATAAGATTAAAAACGAGTAAAAATATGAAGTGCATAAGAAGTAATACTAAGATCAGTGACTAATAGAAACAAAAACAGAAAATTAATATTCAGAGTAATATTGGCAATGTGTAGTTTACTGAGGAGATATTGTACGATTTCTGAATACCGAAGTTCAGATTTGTCAATCTGGGGCCACTGGCGTGTGAAGTTACTGGTGTAGCTATAAAGTCTCATACGTTTTAACCTCGTAGCCCGGTCTTTACAAGCATGTCACATGGCCAAAAAGTATTGAAACCTACAGAACTTTATTTCAAAATCGAATGAAGACAATGACGTATATTCAAACTGATGAACAAGATGTTGTTGTGAAGCCATAAAAACATAGTTTCTTGAATATGTTTGCCCAGTGTGAGATTCATAGTTTCACATACGAGAAACAAATTCCAGCCAATGATTTTACACTATTCCACTGATGAACAGGTGGCGGTAACACGACAAGAAACACATAATTGCACTAAGAAAGAGGGTGAAGGGGGACTGTAAGCTAGTAAACCAGGGAGCAACCTCCAGGTCTGAAAAGTGAAGCCAATTAAACTTACATTCTCTCTAATGGCCATCAGGGGGCGACTCCTGTAGTTGCAAAAAAAAGTCTCAGTGTATAGAAGTCTATGAGAAAATACTCTAGAATCTATGCCTCAGTAAACATTGTAAACATGAGTTTATGGTCTCAATCCCTAGTTTCCACCCCTCTTCAATACAGCATAATGTTCATTTAGTAAATGATGGTCCATTTAGAGTCAAATAGACCATAAAGCAAGGTATGATTTAAGGCGGGGCTACCTTGTGACTGAGAGTGTGGTCTGGGGGTTGTCCGTGTTTTTGTTTTACAATATTAACTGTTTTAGTGTTTTAACTTCATGAAAGTTAATTATAACCATCTCGTGTCACTTCTGGTTGCAAAGAAACTAAGATGAGACGGCAGAAATGCCGAATTTGAGGCTTCTAAAGGGCAGTCCACAAACCAAAGAGTGACGCCACATGGACCACATCCACTTCTCAAGTACAGTGTGTGTATATATATATATATGGTTGCAGGTTTCAAACTTAAAAAAATGGCTTTGCAGATGTTTTGTGAGGAAGGAAAATGAACAAAAAAAGGCGAACAAACAAAAAAAACACAAACACACACACACGTCCTCCCCCTACACACACACCATGAATTAGAACCAAAACTTATTTTAGGTTTCTGTGACTGAAAATGTATCAAACTGTACTTTTAACTCCATTAAACCAAAACATCTGAAACTCCAAGTGCTTTAAAACAATCACTTAGACTTAATAGCAGTTTTTGACCCTGAGCTGGCTCTACTTAAGACCCCATTCCCTCCAGCGACCCCCGTGTCCTCATCCTAAATGGAGTCGAAGAAGCCAAGTGTCCCCTCAACCCAGAAACACACCTCTGCACTTAATATCCAGCAGCGTCTCTGGAGTAATTTCTCCAAAACTGCAGCCTCTTAAAGGGATCAAGGTGTTGCATATTATCAAGGCTTAACACAGGAGGTGGAGGGGAGCAAACATTGAGAGGGGGGGTGACTTGTGAGGGTGAGCGAAGCGAAACAATTTAAAATAGAGACGAAAGAAGCAGTAAAACGGCCAAGAAGGAGTGAAGAATCTCCGAAGAAGAACATAAAAAGGTGAGGGTTCAAGGCGTGCGTATTTACTCTCCACGCTCAAGCATAAACTGATAATAAGTCACTCAGCATGGGCCTTTGGATCTCCTTCCAGCCGTGTTACAGTAAAGGATTATGTGCCATTAAAAAGAGGAACTGGATCAAAACAATATGTTGCGATGAAAAATGGAGATGCCTCCCCGGCGCGATGTAGCAATCAAATGGAGACGCAGCGTACTTCCGTGAGTGACCTTCCAAAATATACACGCACGTCATCGGACGCTTTGACAGCCAGCCCTGATACGAATCCCATGTTTCTTTGGATGCCATCACGAGTTGCTCGTCTTGTAAATGTCAGCGGTGTGGAGGGGGGAGAGGGACTGCGTTAAATCCTCCAGAGGTTGAACCCCGCGGAGAGACATTTTTCTTCTCAGCTTCACCTGCTGAAAAGTAAATGTTTAAGCGAGCGAGGGATAAACAGCCTTAAATCATCATCGCGAGCTCTGAGCGCACACCTTATGGGGGAATAGAGGAATTCTGGGAAATAAAAGTTGTCCCCTGGCTGTATCTCTGGGGGAATCAGAAGTGTGACCGAGCTGAGGTGTGTATGGGGGGGGAACTTAAGTCCTGGGATTAAGACTTAATTTTGTTTAAGGTTGCAGTTGCTAGTTTCCTGGCCGCCATCCCCTTCGATGTTTCTGATCGTGGCGTGATATGACAGCAGGTTAACGCATCTTTCGTTCTTCAGACGTTGCACCCTTAATCCTGGCGGTACAGATAATTGGTTGACATTATTTAATTTTTTTTAAAAGCACTCTGTGGGAAACATTATCGTGTCGGATTCATAATGACACCAAACGCCTGTTTCTGCTCGGCATGTAAACACGGATTAGGCTTTTCATTTAACTGTATATTTGCTCGACTTTCCCCCCTCCGTCTTCCTGAAACCCAAACAAATCATTAATGTAATCGCGGTTTTCCAGCAGGACGGCACTGTGTGGCCGAGAGGTCACACGCCACAGTTACAGTAAGAGATAGAGCGCCGCTGCAGTTTCCACACAAACGAGTGGTGTGACCTGATGGTGCTTCTGGAGGTCACAGTCAACAAAGCATCCTTATTTTTTACACAGAGATTTAGGGAAGACATTTCTGTATCAGACAAAAATTGCGTAATTCTTTAGACTAAGAGTTGGTGGTCAGGAAGTAAGAAACAGAAAACAGGAAGTTTATTAACCAAACCTCAGAAAACCTTTTTAAAACTTGTTGTTTTATGCAGAATAAAATCACATTTTTGACTGTCTACGCACATTTAACATATTTCAACAGCGTTACATTTGTTGTGTGAAACCATTGGGCTTTTTCTTATTTCTACAACTTCTTAAAAAAAGATTCCTCTGTGGGTTGAGAACCTCCTACTGCCGGCTTATAAAAACCCTCCTCCGGATCAAAAACTGGAAATTAAGGTTAATCCTTCTGGTCGCTTTTTACCTCACCTACAGCAATGATGTGGAGCAAGTGGAGCGACACGGCCTGTTTAGTATTATTTTATTTGGCAGGCCTATGGGCAGCACAGGAAAAGAACCCCCCCTCCACCCCCACCCTCCCTCTACACCCCAACACACACTGCTGCCCCCTCAATATCTCTCAGCTCCCAGGAAGCTGCCGGGCTTGGCTGGAGCCAGAGTTCTGCCCCATCCATCATCCTTATCAGGGAGAGTCTGGCTGAACTGAGGAGAGGAGAGCAAGAAGAAGAAGAAAATAAGAAGAAAAGATCAGCTTTGGAAATTAAAAGCAAAGGCAGTCATTTTAGATGAAATAACCTGCAAAATAAGAGCAAAACATAAAGTGACGCCTCAACCTTTTACGGCAGTTATGATGTACCAAGACTGAGTGTGGGTGTGTGTGTGTGGTTGTGGTCAGGAATCAGGATGGGGGTAAGGTGGAGAGGAGGGGGGGTCGGTAGTGATAAGCCCTGATACAAACAATAACAACAGGCACCATCCAGCCACATCAAAGCCCCCCATTTAGATTTTGCCTGGTTGAGGGGGGTGCACGGACGGGGTGGGGGTGGGGTGGAGCAGGGGTGCTCTGCAGTTACAGTGGCTCATCAAAGCCCCGGCAGCAGTCTGACCCCGCACCAGGCCGGTTTCGGAACGTCTTTTATAACTCCATTTCAAATAAACAACACACGGCCGACAAACGCAGGGACAGAAAAAGAGGAATGTCCAAAGCGGCTCCTGATAAAAGAATTTATGGCCGGAGCTGCTGCTCACTGCCGTGGATAAAGAGCCCAATGCCACAACTGTCAGTGTGGCCTCACACGTCAGAGGCAGCGTTACACAGACTGGAAACACTTTCGCTATCAAAGCACAGGCCGAAGATGAGGATGCGTTGTCTTTATTAGTTATCTCCTGAAAGTATAAGGACGTTGGTTTTCCAGACAAATGTCAAGTTGAAAGAAAAAGACCAAAAAATATTTCCATTTGATGTAATAGTGCAGCCAGTGTTTGCACAATTTTTTTTTTATTACTTTGAGGTGAATGGCTAGAAAATATTGGTGCTTAAGAGGTCCATAGTACAACTTATTTATATATCACATGATCCTTTTTGTACTAGCAGATAACATTATTACACAGCTGTTGTCTTCATGAGGTTCACGTGACCAAATGTTAAATTTGCATGTAATAGTCACAAACCTATACATTTATTAACTTGTGACGTACTTCCTTGTTCATGTTTTGGCACATTTCCTTATATAGAGAGCTTTTTAAAGTAGCAAGAATCAAACAAAAGGTACATACAATGTATCAAAAGCTTGTTGTGCTTTGTGAGGTTGACTGACAAACATCTCTATTACATGGAAACGTTGCACAATTAAAATTGCTGGGAGGTTTAACTGCAGTGTGCTATAATATTTTTGATGCGGCATCTGTTGACGTTTCCTTGATGTGCGTACGCTTCACCCTGTTCAGCCTCTTTAAGTAACATAGCAGGAACCAGCAGCCCTCTCTCGGAAAAATGACGTTTCCATAAAACATCGAGGATTACATTTGCTTTTGATGTATCACAAATGAGTTTCGAATGAGTCGCCGAAAGTCGGCGTAGGGAGGAGGTCGGGTTGGTGGATGGGTCAAAAAACTTTCACCCAGGAAACCGTTGTTTGTGTTTGTGTGAACCAAGCACTTTTGTTGCCTTTTTATTTTGTTTTGTTTCGATGTCTAGTTATTTTAGGCCAAACCACAATGTTTTCTTTTACCAAAACCTATAACGAAGTCATTTTGTTGATTTTTGTTTTCAATTTACAACGTTTACCAAGTGTTTTAAACCGTTTAAAACTGTTGCAAACTGTTTAAAACTGCGACCGTAATCCAGCAGTAGATGCGTTTCCCTATAAATGTAATTGTGAATACAGTTGAGTTGAATGGCAACGTAATATTGCAGGACACAGGGTTGGAACCAAAGGCCATAATAACCTGATATACAGTCAGAAACTGCAGCTGAAACAGCAGCAAGGAAACTTCAGCGTCAGAAATTACCAGAAACAAAAGCAGATAAAAATCAAGCACCCTTTTGGAATCATTTTTGTAAACAAATAGATCAAATGTATTCTGTGTTTTGTGATTCTGCTCAGAGATACATGCAGGCACCATATCTATCCCCCCCTCCGCCCTCCAGCGCCAGAGGGAAACTCATCCGTCTTGATGATCACAAAAAAACAAGAGCGATCCATCTCGCAGGAGATGAATGGGCTTCTCCAGGGCTGGAAACGTAATAAAAGTGGCTCTCTAATGGTGTATAGTTGTATTAAGGCCCGTTTATAAAAGCCATAAGGCCATTGTCAGGCAGGCAGGGAAACACAGCATCATTACAGCTCCGTACAGACGTGGATCAGCCTCTGATAACATTAAAGCAAAGCTTCCTTTGTGTGGCGGTGATCTGCTCTCCACCACCGTAACTGGTTTTGGCGTGAGCCAGACGAGCAGCAGCTTTGAAGTTTGCGGTGTGTGTCGCAGGCTCGCCGAGGCTCAGCTGATGTCAGAGCTCTGCAGCTGACAGGACGAGCGTGGGCCGTTTGAACTGGAGGCGCTGCTCGCTCTGTGATGCAATTACAGCTACGTCCCAGAAACGAGCTTATTGTGGAGTAAAGGGGCTCTATGACGGGTGATAAAGGGCCACGTCAGAGGTCATGCATGTTTTTACTGATTTACTAACGAGACGTTATCAGAAAACAATTGTTGGATGGATGTAAAATTGAGATCTTTGCTGGTGTTACATCTTTACCACTGGTGGTGCAAATATATTAATAAATAAGAAAAAAATCTATTTTGCCCTACGAGTATGGCCGACAAGTTTTTGCAACAAACACATAACTTCTGGAATCAATGTGGATTGACTCGCTGCACCTCGCAGTGACTGAAATGCTTCCAATGAAACCAGGTTGCAGCAACCGGACATCCTGCCACCACCAAACTGGTTCCGTCCGGATCAATAAACACTCGAGCCACATGGTCACAACCTCCCCTTATCGATATCCCCACGTATCCGGTCACGCTCTTCTGTATCCTAAAAAGAGTGAATTAATATTAAAAACCAAAACTCATGTAAACCAAATGATATCCGTAAAAACTGAGCCGATAAAGTGACCAGAATGCATCTGACAGAAAACACCTGCTTCATAGAATGGGCTTCAGTTAAAAACAAACAACTTTGATGGGATTATAAAATGTAATTGTGTCCTGCCTGCATTTAAATGCATTAAATCAAACAGAATGTGGAACTCGATTAAAGGACAATTTTAATCTGAAAAAACAAAAACATCCATTTGGTCAAATTGGGACCTGTTTTCTGTCTGCAGAGACAACAAAGCGTTTCAGAAACATATCAAATATCTATCTATATCTTTTATATATTTTCATATAAAACCACACAGATGTATGTAAAATTGGAATGAGACGTAGTGGCTATGGTCATTTTGTCATTTTAAATAAATTGTTTGGCTGCATCTCCAGTCATTGTTTGATTTTTATTCACCAAAGGCCTCTTGATTAATTCCCCCTTATTGTCTAATCACCATCAGCTGTGTGACTTGGGTATGACCTATCTAACAAATCAGTGCCTGTGTCTTATTACCGTTGATCTCGAAGAAGGCCTGAGGGCCGAAACGTCATCCAAATATAATAAATACATGTAGAGTCAAATGTGGGTTTTTTTTGTTCTTACTTTCAACTCTGCATGCCTAACATTCTTAAAACAATTAGCAGGTAGATATAAGACAAATCAATCTAAATTAATTGTAAAAAGTTCATTCTTGATCTGTAGTTTGGCAAAACAACTTTAACTCAAGGTCCATGCTAGCTTTGTTTTTCACAGATATTAACCGTATTTCACAGTCACATGGAGACCACTAAAGAAGCGTTGGTATTTGAGTTGTAAGTGAGAACATTTTGTTTTTTCGGTTGGGTATAGCTTTTGTCTAAATGTTTCATTTGGGTTTTGAGAAACTGATATAAGTAAAACCAGTGCCGTAGCTTGTAAAAAGCAAATCTCTTTAGCCCTGAGTACAAATCTTTTTTAACAAAAAACTCATGCATTAGTTATGTGAACACTATCCTGTGTGGATATGGACTGACTAAAGCAAACAAATTATCCTCCTCCTCTCGGATCCAAATCACAAAATAATTTTCAAACATTTCCTGCTCCATAATAATTCCAAAAGAGAAGCTGAGACATAATCAGCTCCTTGGACGAGCGTGAAAAAAAGTTGCAAACGGCCGAGTGGATCTGTGCCGTCCCGACCGCAGCGGCCTCGCGTGCTCTTGTGCCGCTCGTTGTTTTCATAAAGGGCAAAGCTCGGAGGCCCCCTGACAGATACGGAGATGTAATTGGAAGCGTCTGGCGTTGTGTGTCAGCCTACAACCTCAGTGCTTCTGTCTTCACGTACAGAGAGATTCCGACCTGTACACACACTTAAAGTCAAGTCACAGTATATCATGACCCGACGTCACAGGTTTTGCTTTTACACTGATCTATTGGCTGTGAGAGACCGTGGGAGAAGGCAGTGGATGCCTGTCTGCCCAGAAGCCTCATCCACATTTGATTATGAAGTAGAAAAAGAGAGAGAGAGAGAAAAACAAAAGAGGTAACTGGGTCGATTCAGGAGCCAAACAAAACCAGAAGAAACACGGCTGCTGTGGTTTGTGTGACAAACAATGTGCGAGAGGATTTGATGGAATGAGTATTTACTGAAATGTGATAGTTTACTGTGCTATTTACTACTGTGCCTGATACTGCCTCAAATATGTTGTTTGTAATTGCCCTCCAGAACGACACAAAGAAGCGTTTTCTGATTTGAAAGCTCTAGCGCCAGGACGACGTCATTTGTCTGTGCCTCCAAAATCATCAAAAATCTGTTTTATTATGTGAAAACCATAGACTGAGCATACGAAGAGGACGTCACCCATTGGTTTTATTGATTGCACTTTTGAAAACACGCCTCTTGGTTTTTGGTCGTCGCCATCTTGTTTTTATGTGACACGGGAGCGTGGAGTTATGTACAATCAAACGCTGAATGAGACATTTTTAAGTGACCACAAATGTTAGAATTAACTTTCGTGAACTGAAAACAGACTTTGAAAGTTGACCAAGACAAAGAGTGTAGAGACCTGTCAATCACAAAGTAGCCACGCCCTAAAGCATACCCTGCTTTATGGTCTGTCTCACTCCAAATGGGACCATAATTTACTAAATGAACATCATGCTGAAGAGGAGGAAGAGGAGGAAGATGGGGTTGATGGACAGGTTCAAACATGGGACGTTCACCCAGGAGACCGGTGTTGGTGTCCTGCATAAAACCATAAGTTACATCCTTATTTTAACCCAATTCATGATCTCTTTACTAAACCTAACCAAGTAGTTTTGTTGCCATAACGTGATTGAGATTTCAGATTCAAAACGGCGAAAGCGCCACAAATCATTAAAAAACTGTAACATTGTTGCTTTGTTACACGTATGCATAAATGTTGATATGAAATTTATTTGTGCTTCATAATTGTCTAGACATGTAAATGTACATAGACAATGTTACATTCTGGCGACTGGGTTGGTGTTTTCATATGTGTGCAAACCAGAAATAATGACCATAAGAATTTTATGATACATCAACATACAGAGTATTAACAATACAAAAAGTTGGAGTTGTATTATTACAGAGACAATGTGCACAACATTTTATTTGGCATCTGTCTTGCGTAAATACATGTTGTCTTGAAAGAGAAGTCAAGCTCTGCAGACGACACCAATTCTTCATTTTCATTATTCATCCAGGTTGCTTCCTGGTTATCTAGAGGGGAGAATCATCCCAGACAGCAGCGGTTAACACCTTCAGCCACAGAGCCACAGTAAGCACACTTCACAAGTGACTCAGACGATCTCGATGCAGAGAGCATTACACTTCGGCTAAAGTCCCAAAGATCAGACGGGATGGTACCGGCATGAGATCGCTGATAGGGAACCAGGACTAAACAACATGTGACACGAGCAGAATGAGCCATAAATCCCATCCGGGGCTCAGCGAGAATGAGCAGCAGTGAGTGGCTGGAGCAAACGGCCAGATGTGGAGCGGTGCTGCTGAGGAGGGAGACAGATTTATGGCCTCTTCTTTAATGAGGTAACATCCTTTTCTCTCATAAGACTTTTAAGAACGTTTTTTTTTTCTCCCACATGGAAGAAAAATTAATTCCTCTGGAAGCAAGGTGAGGATGCAGACGGGAAAGAGCAAGGGGAGGGAGAAAAAAAAAAACGAGGACGCAAATGTAAAATTTGACTTATTTTTCTTCTTACGTCGTTGAAACAGCGGCTGCAGAAGGGAGTTTCCAGTCATCTTTACAGAGACAACACAGGCATAAATGCTTTAAGTCTTGGATGGATTTTCAAATCCTGAAATAAAAAAGGAGGCAAACTCTTCTTTTTTTTTTCTAAATTTGTCGAATAACATGGAGAAATGAAAAGAATATATTCAAACAAAATCAAGTCTTTCACCCAAGAGACTGCTGTCCGTGCACCGTGTGAAACGAGAATTCAACGTTGATTTATTTGTTACGTAACTTCCGTACTTAAGTGACTTCTGTAGTTATTTTCAACCCAAACCACCATATTGTCCTCAACCTAACCAAGTATTTTTGTTGCCTAAACCTAACTAAGTTATTTCCTGTGAAGATGGAAGTTTATTCTGAAAACACTACATGCATGTAACGAGCGGAAATCCACACGTGTTGCTGTACCTTCGAGGGAATACGCACAAAAAATGAGTAACTTTTTCATAACATGTCATACGAACCGTTGTATGAGGATACAATGATATACACAAAAAAAAGAATATTATATAGATGCTCATATTTTTATGACAGCCTTACATTGTGGTTCAACTTCTGCATCTGTTTAAAGGCAATTTATTGTTAATTTGTCTCCTAATTTACAAGTTACGGTGTTTTGATGTGCAGCTAATTGTTGCTCGCTTGCCAGAAATCCAGTTGGTGTAACACATAATGAGTTTGAAGGCTTATCAGGCACCAAAAAGGTTTGTAGTAAGCTAATCACAGAGGGTATTTATTTTATCTTTCTTCATGACGATCACGAGGTAAACAGGAATGTGCACTTGCATGTATTTGATTGGCCGACACAACACCTTGCCAGACGATGCTTCCTTGCAGCAGGTTCAACTTTCTTGCTGGAGCTCTCTGTTGCTTTCTCCTCAAGCTTTGACAAATCAAATGAATAAATAATTGGACCTCAGCATCACTTCTTATCAAATCAAAGCCTCCACTATTAAAAAAAATCAAAATCAAAAAATCCAGAGGGGTGATTAGGGCCCGCAGCAGATTGCATCCAATAAAGCTGAAGGGCCTCTGCTTGTTTTTGCTGAGGCGGTGGGCGGCCATTTATGAGCTGCTAACATAAATGAAACAAGGTTTTAAAACAGAGTAGGTAACAGAGGATTTGTGTGGCTGCACTCGAGGGCCTCCGCCTGGAACACTAGCGCAGATTGTGCTCAGGCTCTGAATGGCAGAGTCATCACCCTCTAACTCCTCTGCTCATTATACAGCCTCTCCACCTTCACTCAGCAGTGTTTGAACAGCACTGAAGGACCCTACGAGAATGAGAAAACAAGCCACCAATTTCATGAATGGGCATTGCCCCCCCCCCCCCCCCCCCCCCTCCTCAAAAAACAAGGTGGGTAAACACCTCCGGTCCCAGCAGTTGACTGAAAGCGACAAGAGTCAAAATTGAATTTCCGTGGAAGTGATGTAATCCGCTGGCCCGGGTCAAACCAAGATGTTATTATCTTAATTTGAGGTTCATTAATCGCCAGTGAAGCGGGCTGATGACAAGGTTTCCACCTTGTCCCAGCTGCATGGAGCTGCCAGCTGATTTAGGACGGCTCCCTGCCTCGGTATGTAAACCATTTGCACCAGGAATGTATAAGCAAGCTGTAAAAATAGGATTTGGCCTGAGACGTACAAGACAGATCGTGCCGTAAAACAACGCGCCCCATCTCCACCGCAGCCTGGCAGGGGCGGTCGAGTTGTTTTGGGGAGGGGTTGGATTGTTGGTTAGTTCTCACAAGCTAAGGAAAGACCGCAGGTTCAGAGTTCGGGACTTGGCGACAGGCCATAGATTTGAGGAGGAGGAGGAGGCGTGTTTAAATCTGAGAATGGATCATAGGCTCCAGAATGCTGTAATCCTCTTCACAAATAAACGATATATAACGTACGACTCTCACGAGGGGGCTTAGGGAGGAGACACTTTCACATGCAGGCAGGTAAACATACACTCGCTTTCACGTCTGCACACACAAGCATGCACATATCTCAGAAAGTGCAGAAGAAGAGGCAGGAGAAGAGAGCCCTGCACTAAATCTGAGCCACAAAAAAACACACTACCTGTTAGCCGAGAGACCAAATCCTAATCCGGAGGGAAACAAGGCCCTTGTGAAAGCACGAGGAGAAATATTGAAGGCATGATGCGAGGAAGCAGCGCAGCTTCCCGCTTTCACATCCATCAGCATTCTGCAATCACAGTTAATCGCGTTTAAAAGCACGAGAAACGAAAACTAGAAGAGAAGAAGAAGAGTCACAGGAAAAGACTTAACCAATACTGGAAAAAAACAACTAATATCAAATTTAGAGATGGCCTATGAGAAATAATATAGAACAAGGAACAACGTTCTGTCGGACAGACGGAAGAGAAACACACGAGCAGAAGTCGTGCACGGATCACAGATATTTAAGAATGTTTAAGAAACAGTGACTTAACCTTAATCCTAAACCAAACAACCCAACGCAAACGTTGGGCTTCTTCTACATTTAAGGAGTTAGAAAAAAAGAAACCTGTCTTTAATAGTTTTTCTATTCTAACATGTCAACTGATTAAACGTCAGATTTGGAAAAAAACTAAAAGATGTCTGGAACGTTGGGATATTCGTTTGTAGCAGATTGGGTCACGGAGTCACGGAGGAACAACATCCACAACTTTTCATTCAAATAGTGAAATCTATTCTCACTCGAATGTGTCGTGACATTTAGAGATTAGAGCTCTTTGTGTGATTCACTCACTGTAACTGAGCAGCAAGGCAGTACGCGGGAGTCAAAATCTCCCCCACCCACCTAAGAAATGAATGCAAAACCATCAACTAATAAAAAAATTTATAAAATCACAATTTGTTTATTGATTGTATGTGCACTATCACTACCTGCAGTAGTGACTCCTGCGCCAGGTGTGCGCGCCGAGCTTGAAGGCTCCGAAACAGTTCACTGTAGGTTGCTTTAGGGCATTTTACCGGTTACACTCGATGACTTCTGCTTCTTCACAGTACATTTAGTTTGAACGCCCTCTGGCTTTTTGTAAAATACTGCAACGAACAGCGGGTTGAGCATAAACGCCTTTGTGCATGCTCATGGCTAGCACGCCATCTGTGGAGGCTCACGCCACGGTGCCTGGTGCGAGTATAAACAAAGCTTTTTGTCTAAATATGGTTTCAAAGTATTCTCTACACTGCCAGGTAGGTCTGATGGAGGATACCCTTTAATTTCATATATTTTGTTTTTGTTTTGCCTACAAGCAGTCCAATTTTAAGTGTAAAGATATATGAGATTGAACCTTGAAAAATCCAACAAGTGTAATCATGGAATGTAAACTCCTCTTCGGGTCATTAAACCCCCGAAATTTCGAGAAATATTACATGACAGGAGGACATGACCTCTGTGTCCTCAACAGCAGCGTTAGTTTTGCACTTATACTGTTAAGTCAAACATATTTAATACAATTAAACAAACAGTTAACTGTCAGTGTATGGATGTATGATGACTATTACAACTTGAAAATGGCAAAATTATAATAAATCAGGTTTTGCTTATTACAGGAACCCAGAAAGCGAAACTGGCCGAGACGAGGGATGGTTTGAAATAAATGGTTGAACTAGACAAACTGACAGGGGCAAAGTTGAGTTTGTATTTTAAAGTGCGCACCAGGCACATGCATGTTTGAGGTTCAAAAATGTCAAGACGTGAGCATTCATCATATCGCTGCTTTTCGTGTGTGCCCTCTGGCAGACGACATTATCCATGATCCACATCCAGATCTTCACACTGACATGGGAGGTCCTTGGTTCTAGACCCCAATGATGGGTGTCTCCCCAAAAACTGCATTATATGTTTTTGTTTTTACAAAACAACATAGAATATATAATTATTGAAGTGGATTTTTAATTTTTTGGCCCCACGTTTTCAGTCTTTAGAAATGAAAAGTATGATAAAAACAATGCAGGAGCAGCCAGAATCTCTTAAATGTCTCAGCAGTAGCATATATACTGTTGTCTCAGTGCCACCATGACTCCGAGCTGTACTCAACATTCAGTTAGTGGCAGAAGATGCCCACATTCAAAACACACTGCACTAACTGAGTGTCAAATAAACTACCTGTCATATGTTGTGACATGTCCGGACGGAGGAAGGGTTTCATTTCTAGACATGCCATCTTGTGTGCAGTCCTCTGTCTTGTCAGGCTCACGGAGGTCTGAAGAAATTCAAGTGCAAAATTTGCTTAGAACCGAGCCGGAGCCATCGTTATAGAATTTCAAACAATAAAATTATGCCTCAGAAAAGTTTTTTTGCATCCGACAAAAAGACAACCAGAAGTACTGTTTCCGTTTCTTTTTAAACAAAACTATTGCCAGACTTCTGTCTGTGGAACTTAGTAGCAACACTTCATAAACGTAACAGGATCTTACTTTTGGAAGACATCTTAAACCTTTTTAGTTCCATCTACTGCATGTCAGTGGGATCCCTCCTCTGTTGCTCTTTCCTTGTAGTCATTTTATGTCCTGAATCCACTTATTATTCTGACGACAAAAGAAAAAAGCAAAGGCAGTTTTGATTCTTCCCAGTTTGTGAGAAGAAACTAACTTTGTATTGATGTATTGACACCTTTAACCTTTGGATCTTGTTGACAAGCGGCTCAAGCGGCACTATTGCTAATGTAAAGAAAGACGGGGAAAGAGGACAACCTAAATTCCGCTAGTTACACGCATACGGCCTTTTCAAAACAGATCGGCATTTGTTGGATTTTTTTGTTGGGTTTTTCTGCGGATGATGTTTGAAGTCAAAGGGAAGCATCTCACTACCTCTCGGGACTTCAATCTTTCTCACAGTTGGGTGAAACTTTTTTCTCGTTCAAAGTTGCTTGTCGTCCGTACAGTGGTTGTGATGATGGGACTCTTCAGAAGTCAACATCGCAGCATCAACAGAACACTGAAGTCACTCATCTCCAAGTCATGGTCAGAGAGACAGCGGAGGCCATAACTTAAAAAAAAGCTGCTCTGTTGTAATGAGCGACTCACTCACTTCCCAGCATCGCCCCATAATTTAGCCTCCGTTATTTAGACTGAGAATAACCGCCGGTGTAATTCGTTCAGCTCGGTGGCAGGCAGCACAAATGCTTCTCATGCAAATGAGGTAAATGTGTACACCAAATTACAGATTGTCATCCTTCATAACGCAGCGACGTGCCGGACAATTCGCAGAAGCGGTCGGACAGACAAGGCAGCACGGGCGGAATAAGAAAAGAGCTGAATATAAATCTCCACTAGGCAAAGATGATGTCTTACTCTCAGAGGCTGCTGTTTGATTGGATTACAGTACAAATGTGTTTTGCAGGGGATAAATCAAAAATGCTGTTGTCGCTGCTGAAAACCAGCAGAGACGAGGACTTGGGGAGCTGGACTCACCCCACAGAGAGACTTAAGCAACAATATGCACGTTCTAAAACTCATTCTCATACTAATTTACATCATTGTTTCATTTTGTTGTCCATGGACGTGTACATGCCATCTAATGCATGGCAGAGGTCATGTGTTAGAAGCCCTGCCATAAAAAAAAAAAAGCCCCAGGGGCAAAGGGGGGGGGAAGAAAGCCGGCTAGGCGGAGAATGGGGGGGAGGAGGGCGGCAGCAGAGGAGGCGTCTGTTTTTTCTCAGGAACGAAGCTGCAGAGCGAAGTCGACGTGGAAAAGCCGGGGAATGGGAAAATAATGCAGACGGCGGCGTGATCGCGGCTGAGCTCCAAAACCATGCACTCGGTTTTACTAGACTCAGCTTTAAGTTAAGTTCTATTCCTATCAGTTGTGTTCAGCTCTAGCGTTGTAACAGGGTTTTTTTTTTGAGGGGGGGGGGGATTTCATGAATAGAGCATGAGCTCTCAATTCTCTCTCAAAAATCTGTCAAGTGGTCGCCACATGAAGTGGTCAGTGGTCCAAAAGAAAGTAAACATACGACTAATTTAAAGTCAATTAAGCTTGATTGAGATGAAGTGATGTGTTGCGACTAAATGTAATGCAACTTTGCTTCGGTAGACAAACTGCAGGATTGAACAGATCAAAGGTCGTTCTGGGAAATGTACGAAATCACACGCTGGAGTAAAAAACTCCCCATGGCCACATTGAATTCTGGTCTATTTCCAGTTCCTGTGCACATAATGGTGTAGGGCTGCAACTATTATTTCCCTCATTGATCAACCTCCCAACAATTTCTCCTGATTAATAGTCAGAAACTAGTGGAAAAAAATACATCACAATTTCCTTAAGTGTCTTTATATTGCTTTTTTTTAAAACCCAAAAATATTTAGTTAGCTATCACATAATTCAAATATTCTTAAAACAGAGATGCTGTAATCAATGACTGTTTGGCTTTTTTGCTCGAAAATTAATATTTCAATGATCGATTAATATTGTTGCAGATTTATTTTATGTCGATCGATTAATAGATGGCTTAAAAATGTTGGCTTTGAAATGATAATCTCTGAAAGAGTTTTTATTTGTAAGTTATTACATTCCCGTGAGATTCAAAAGACTGCTGTACATCAAACATCAAAAAAGACAGTCTTACATCATTGGCCAATTTGTTTTTAAAGATAAACCAGCTGATATTTTTGAGTGAGGTCTTATCGACTACATTGATATACCGCGTGTGTATTAAGCATGTTTGTGTCATTAAAAGCAAGGAATTGTCTTTCTGCCGTGTAAAATATTGTGAATTTGCTATTTACGGTAAAGAACGAGAGGTTTTATTGTTCTATTCCCTATCGTTTTTTGAGGTTCAGATGCTCACCAGGCTTTATTTTCAAGCCTTTAGTTTTCTACTTCTCGTCTGACAATATTCAAATTCATTGTTTCCGCCCTCTGTGGAGCTCTTGGGTTTGGTTTGCCCCTCAAGCATTACCTGATAGATAATTGAAGAGTTTGCATGATTACCTGACATCGCTGCCTCTTGTGTTACTCCAAGCAGGCAAGAGACAAACACCTTACTTCGAGAGTATTTGACCTGGGTCTGATGTCAACACTGTCTCAGGGTCTGTCAGGGGAACCAGGAGGTCCACTGGCACCAGCAGGGCTTAGCCCAGATTGACCCCGAGCCTCTCATCTCTCTTTTCCCAGAGGAGGACTGACCTGGGTAGCCACAAAACACTCATGGTCAGATTTATGTCCCGGCCTCAAAATTAAACCCTG
Organism: Anarrhichthys ocellatus; assembly: GCF_004355925.1. Classification (NCBI taxonomy): domain Eukaryota; kingdom Metazoa; phylum Chordata; class Actinopteri; order Perciformes; family Anarhichadidae; genus Anarrhichthys; species Anarrhichthys ocellatus. The sequence goes on along the minus strand of NW_022280075.1, from coordinate 1,315,071 downwards.
CAATTCTCCAGTCATCTCTGTCCGAGGTGTAATTGAAAATAGTAGTTATTATCTTTCAACATTTAAATCAATTGCAATCACACCAGAATAAAACATTCAGTTTAGATGTTTCTCTCAACACCAAGAGGCCAGAAGGTCTTTGAAAAAAATCAGCAAAAGCATTCTAGAAATAAACAGAAAGTAGATCAGCTGGAATTAGACACTGTGACACACACCTTCATGACCATATGTGATTGGTTCATGGAAAACGGGTTCTCTTTTAGCTGAATATTAAAGGTACTACTCAAATGTCTGGAGCTGCAGCTCCTCTAATGGTCAAAACCAACTTTCAGAAATTACAAATTTGCTGTGACCATGAACATGAAATCTGTGCACCTCCTGTAGGTGCTGTCTCATAAAGCCGGCCTATCCCAACACCCCTAGATCCCTGACATGCCCATACAGTATCCTGGAGGTTCTATGCTAAATAAAGGTGTTTTCTCTGTCACACCTGTAAAATAACATCCACATTTATCAATTTGACGATTTTTGCCTCATTTTCATAAAGTTCCTCTTTCAGCCGCCATGATACGGTGCAGCTGCAAAGCCCTTGTAACTCACTATGAATACTTATTTCTGGCACAGAGGTTTGAAGGAGCCAAGAGGTGTGAAAAAAAGTATCAGGGAAAGTCCAGCCGCTGCCGCCTCGCCCTGCGATGGCATCCCATGCTGATACTGTAAAGGTCACTCCATCAGCCGGCAACAGGATATGGTTATGATAAGTATCCAATCAGAGCTCACGCTGCCGTGATAAGCATCCAATCTGAGTCTGAGAGCTTGTCGCTGCATTCCTCAAGCTGATCTGACACTATCATGAGGCCTGATGCCGGCTGGGACACAGAGCTGCGAGGCTATTTTAAGGTCTTTACAGATAGGAGGGAATTTCAACACAGCTGAGACAAACTGCTGCTGCACTCGAAACGTATTACCTGAACACTTGTTGATTTTCTGGTCAAAACTGACCCGTTTAAGGCTTTTAACTTGTTGAAAGTGATGATATTTCTCCACGTCTTTTCATTGCATGTTAAAACTCAAGTTCACATAAGTAAACTGACACACGATGCAGGTTAAAGTTAGCAAATGGCTAATTGTTCTTAATTCAGAAAACAACTTTGACTGCAAATGCTTGCAAATAGCTTGATGCTTCCTCCTCACCCAATTCACTGTCTCTTTCTACACGTGTTTCTTCTGAACAAATGCTTTTTTATAGTTCAACAAGTTGTTATAGATACACTCCAGTCATTAGTCAATGATTAATAGTTTCCTCCCTGCTCACTGTTGATGCTTTGAAACACAACATTCTTACCTAATCTTACACCATTTTCATACTCATTTGTATGAAGAGGAACATGCGTTTACCCAATGATGTGCACTTTGGGGAATGTGGACACAACCAGGAACATTTGTTCACATGAAACTAAATGTATGTGTGTGTGTGACACTTTGGATGTTTTCAAAATGCTCAGGCTACATTAATCAACACTGCAAAGGGATGCAAAATGTGACCATCACAGAACAACATTAGCATTAGTTTGAAGTCATGTTTGTGTCCACCTGATGACTGCAACTCCAATATTCACACTACTTATAGCTCTGGTTTGGTCTCCACCCACTTGTTAAAAGAAACGTTGATTAATTCAGGTTTAATAGTGAGGCTGGAGCATATTTGGGGATTTAGGGTGTTTTCTGGAACATAAAGGTGGAGTGTGTACGATTTGGTGGCATCTAGTGATGAGGTTGCAGATTGCAACCAACTGAAACTTCCCCCGTGTGCCAAGCCACAATGTGAAAATGTGAATGGCCCCGATCTAGAGCCTGGACAAACTCAGGACTTTTATCCAGGAGACCGCTGTTCGTAAGTGAGTCCTTAGCATCGTTAGTCAGGTGAGTCATTAGTCAGTCAAGTAAACCTGCTTAAACCTAACCTCCTGTGAGGATGGGGGTTTATTTTGAAAAGACACTATACCTGTAATGACTAGAAAACTGCCACGCCCCAAAACTATTGGGGTACATAGAGCATCGTAGTTTGAAGCCGAGGACGACTGAACAAGAGTCCAGCAGTTGACGAGTTGTGATTGTTATAACATGGGCATCAATCTGTTGCAGCCAGTGAAGTTCTTCCACTCCAAACTGGGATCAACACGTTTCTTTACCTGTATGTGCATGAGGGCATTGTCATGTTGAAACAGGAAACGGCCAAACACAAGCATACTATTGTCTACAATAACATTGCATGATGTAGCATGAACTGAAGGGGCTCAAACCATAAAACAGCGACCCAGACCAAACAAGGCATGTGTACGCTGGACCACCTACCTCTGCCCATATAGTGTAGAAACCTTGAGGACCAAATTACTTTACCATCATCCAACAATTACTATCTTTAATGATGTGTGGTTCTTCTTCTTCTTCAAAAACTGTTCAAACACTGAATGACCTCTGCTGAAGATTAAGAGTCGAGACGATGCACTACATATTGATCCCGTAAGCAGAACCAGGTGTGGAGGATCTGCTTGTCGGCCAAAGATTGATGCAGGACTTTGGAAACAGAATGAGCACATCCTCCAGATTATCTCGGTGTGTCGTAAAATACCCCGGAGCCCGTCTTCTGAGGACGTCTTCGAGCTCGCCGTTTATGAACCTGCGGCAGGTAACATCTGTCGTTGGACCGGACGTGTCTCCTCACAGCACTTTGGGTGAACACATTTTTAGCCTGGGTGGCCCCGACAAACGAAACCCCTCACCCTGGTGTTTGACTTTGCTTCCTAGCTTCACCTCTCCCAGCGCTCCTTCCAGGTAAAACTAATGGCCGACTCCACATCTGTGGCCCATTCACCGGTTTTAATGAGCGGGAGAGAGAGGTGGAGAGAGCTGAGCATGAATGGACAAGCAGGGACTTTAACTAGCTGCCTCCGCCATTAAGAGCCTGTAGGGCAATTATGTTACCAAGCACAATGACCTCAACACCGTTTCAAAGTGTTGCTATACACAACAGCTTCCACACAGCTCCATCTGATGCACTTCTTTATATATATTATACAATGAAAGATAAATAAGTTATCCAACATACATACTTTATAGAATTAATACCTGCAAGAATGCTGACCTCTTGAGATTCCTGTTCAATTGATTTGATTTATTTTCTCTTTATTTCAAAAAAGCCAGATGAGAGAAATAAAAAAGCGATTCTAAATTATACACTTAGAACGAAACCGCCCAAATTCAACAGTTGTTAGCGGTTAACTTTTAAACTTTTCAACGGCACTGCTCCTCTTTGTCCGCTTAGTTTACAGTCGAATGTTGATACAATACATCAACCAGTCAACATTTATAACATAGTAAACCACTAAACGAGAGCGCTGATATATTGTATTAACATGTAGTTGTAAATTAGCAATGCTTATTAAGCCTTTCACAACATATTTCATATGAATGAATGAAAAACATGTCACTTGATGGACACATTCATCCAGAAAATATTACAAAACACATAAACATGCTTTGTACTTCAAATATAAGATTAGATAAGATAAGATCAGATGAGATAGTTCAAGATAAGATGCTAGACGATAACACTATCATGTTTTCTGGGATCGTCCGTCTGGGTCTCCACGGTGTCCTTGAGGTACTTTTTTTAGAATGAAAATGTATTTTGATTTTAAAATTGTTTACCTTTGTGATCCAGAGGAGCTTCACTGTGCAGTGCGAGATGAATACTAGTTGAAGGTGTTGCAAGAGGCATCCAAAAAGACTCTGACCTGAACAGGACTTACAGAAAGACCAACGAGTGGATTGACTTAGTTCATAACAAATACACAATGGAATCATATTTAAAGAACTCAAAATGATACATTTGATAAAGATTTGTCAAAATGACTCACCCACATGTCAAGTTTAAAGCCTGATTTTATAAACTAGTAATATACCAAGTGCAGAATAATTATTATGGTTTGATATAAATGTGCGGGTATGTTTTTATGCACCTCTGTGTATATGTAGGTTTTGTAGTTTATTTAAGAGATGGATACTTCCTGTGTTGTTTATTTTAATTTCTGTCTTTTCTTTAAACACTTTATTTTAAACAAAAAGTGTGTATTTTCGTGTACGGTTGGCACGTTCCACTTTTGTTTATCTGTGTTTAAAAGAAGAAAAAAAGACAGATAAAGATAAGATGAGATAATACAAGATGAATGCTCTGGGAAAATTGAATAACAGGATTCGTTAAGGATCAACTTAACTGAATATAAAAAAATGAGAAACTAAAATACAAACATTTTGCAAAACAAATACACCAGTAAGATTACGAATGATAAATGGTACTTTAGGGAAGAAACAGTGTTAATTTCTAACGATAAACATGGTCTACAGATGTGCATCATAGCCTGTATGAGCTCATCAAAACTACATTAACTCACTGACTTATGAATGTTGGCTGACGTTGTTCCCTTTATAACACGTATTACTCACTCTGTAAAGTATTCGGTGGTATGCGGCTTCTGTGGTGTTAAAATGCTTTTAGAGAAGTCGGTCCCCAAACCGTCTCCACCTCTAGATTTCTCAGGGTCAAACCTTTATGTCCGTGTTTTGACTGTCAGCCTTTCTAAACCCTCTGGGGTCGTCTGACACAGAGCAGCCACCCTCTGTTAAATCTGCTGCTGTGAAATCATTAGAGCCCCGACCTGCCGGTGGTCCACGAGTCCAGAACACAGGACCTGGCTGTGTGTGTGTGTGTGTGTGTGTGTGTGTGTGTGTGTGTGTGTGTGTGTGTGTGTGTGTGTGTGGAGGGGGGGATGCTTGGTTTGATGCTTCTGACCAGTGTAAGTATAAAGAGAGGATCAACGTGGATAAGTGCTCTTGTGGTACAACTCTATACTACTTCATGGTTCTTGGATCTGCAACTTATTTTACTATCTTTCATAATGTCTTTAAGACTTGAAGAGGAACATGAAAAGCATTTGTTTTTATTTCCTCAAGTTCGGAGTTGCATTTTTTTTCTTTGATGCAAAAAAAAAAAGAAAACCCCAAAGGATTTGAAACTTTGAAACAGAAAAAAACAAGCAAGCAAATCCTCAATTTTGAGACATAATAACTAGATTTATTTGGCTGTTTTAACATGAGAACTAGATTAAATGAATAATTGATTGTCTAAAAAAGCATTGAGGAATAATCTTAACATGCATTGTCTTTGCACTTATGACTTATGTTGACCTAAAATGGAAAGCAATCTCTGCTTCACAAACAGAAAACTGATGCGACTTTTTCAGTCTTGATACTGATCCCTGGGCCTTTGGGCATCAGACGAACATCCAATACCAGTATTTAATTAATACGTTGTATGCATCTCTGTGTGTAACTGGAATCATTATTGTATGTATAAGGTAACGTCAGGCTTTACATAAACATTGCTTTTCTAAATGTGTAAAAACAAAATGTAACAAATGAAAAGATACATTTACTTAATTGTTATTTATCAAAATAATGACATTTGTTTATATCATGTGTATATTATCATATTAATTATAGTTTCCTGTGTATCATCTTGACATTGTAACAATCTTTGTATTAATGAAACCATTAGTAGATTAGTACATTTTTTTAAATCAATCAATAATTATCCTTTTATGAGGCAAAAGCTTCAAACATTTTCGGGTTTCTAGTTTCTCCAATGTGATGATTTGCATCCTTTACTCTGCTTTGAAAACTAAATATCAAACTATCAACAGATTCATTTTTCATTAATGACAGTTCTTTGTTATTAGGTTGACTGCAATTCTGCACTGAAATCGCCTTTCAGTGCAATTGTGCTGACATTTGTTTGAACTAAATGAAATAATCAGACCCCTAAATGACTGATGCTGCTGAAGAGGAGAACACTGCGCATTGGCAAAGGATGTTTACTTCCTATGAGCTGCAGCTAGTGCCAAAAAACCATCATGAACTGCTCACAGGTTGAGTTCGCACAACTGACATTCATTTATATTAAAAAAAAGTCCCCGATCATCACTGTTGACTATTGTGTCCGAATGACTTAACAAAAGAAGTTAAAAGGCTGGTTACAGAAAGAGTTTATGTCCGTTTACGTCCCTTCATCCCGTCACTGTCACCTCTCTGCTCCACATTCCAGCCGCTCCGCTCTTATCTTTATTGGCTGAGGACGGGCAGAATTACAGCAGTTAAGAGGACAGTTTCTGGAGCTTCGAGACGCAGATGTCCACGGAGACCAGAGACGACCACCACTTATCAATGGCCACATGACAGGAGAGAATGAAATATATATGAGGACAGAAGAAAGCCGCCCCTGATAGGGTGGAGAACTTTCAGATAATGAGACTGCGAAGTGAGAGAATAACTGGGGGGAAAATAGCCGTAATAAAAGTAAACGGTCTGGTAAAGCTCCCAAATGACAAACAATAAACTGTCTCGTCTTTAGTTTCTACTTGAGTTGAGAGGAGTCGGCTCAGAGCATGATTCATATATTTACAAAAAGAAAACATTTTATTCTTTTGATACTTTTTGACATTAAACATTATTCCAGCTCCTCCGCAAAGTAATTTACATCAACCTAAACAATTGTATCAATAAAATGACAAAAGTTTTTGTTCAGTCTTGTTATTTTGACAAACCGATACATATGACTCATAACGGACATCATATTACTGTGCTGCATAGGGTCAGGCATATAAACAGTCAATTAAGCTGATAATTGGATGAGAGCTCAGATTTCACCAAAACAAACCACCTGTGAAAAGCAGACGCAGCTCAAAGATGTTAGTTTGTCATTAGCTCGGAGACAACGTTGGCTAATTGATCTGATTCATGGAGGAGAAATTAGCTGAGAGCAAAATAAGCTCTTGTTTGCTGTCACATGAAAAAAACACAATGCTGCTGAAAGTTATGACATTTTAGAAACTAAGAAAAATACAATAGCTAAAAGACAAAGACGTCATTTAAAACTGTCCAATTCATCTGGCAAACTGTGAGAAAATAATATTCTGAAGTTTATTTCATTTGTAAGATACAAAGTAACAAAAATAAGTCATTTCTAGTCTTATCTTTAACCAGGTATTGAAATACCTAAATGTATATCAATAAGTGCTCAGAGCATTGAGACATTACATTTAAAAAAAACTCTTTAGCAACATTTCTTTCCAAAAACAATCTCCCGTTAATCTGAATAACCCACAGAGCACAATCAACAGATTATTCAGCAAATAAATCCTAAAGATATAAAGATACAGATATCTTAAATCAATCATAAAAGCACATCTGTGTTTGCATGGCTGGATACCACTACAGGCAAATGTGACTGTTTTTGTTGATACTTGTGTGAACGGAGCCTTAAATCCTAAATTAATTTCTAAAAAGAAGACTCTACTGAACATGTGGGAGGTGTACCTCGAAACGTCTTGAAATCAAAATCGAATGAGAATAACCAGCATTCGCTTTTCGGAGGATTTGATCTGGTTATCCCAATTTTTGATTTGATTTTCTCCAAAACCATGTTCTGTTCTCTTGATGGGAGGAGCTCTGACCTCAGAATGACCGTGACCAGAATAGAGCAAGATGCGTATGAATTGAATATAAATGGTCATTTTTTGAGGAGGACGATGAGTTTATTTTCCCAGCAGGCACTGCGGTCTCTGAGGGACTCCCAGACCGCCATGGCATTACCCAGTTTGCCCACATTTCCCAGAATGAGGAGGAGCTGCCATGTCCAATTGTACCCAGTGGGCTTAATTATCTTTGCGTGTCGGCGTCAGTGCACGCCAGAGGTGGATATATACACTGTACGAGCCCTGTGTGATAAACACACGGGGGCCGAGCGTGCTCCGCAGCGTTTTCCGTGCTCGGCTTTGAATCAGGGGGGATATTTGTTTGGACATGTAGAGTTGAGGGTAAGCACTCTGAAGAGGAGGGGAAGCAGTGTCTATTGAAAAATCTACATGATGACACAAACAATTATGAGGAGAATTCATAACACCGCCAAGATGGCTCCCTGTGACCTATTTTGGATGTTTCCCCTGGCAAAGCAGCAAGAGGGGAGAGAGTGAGAAAGAGGGGGGAGAGAGAGAGAGAGAGAGATGACTGGAGTCTATTGGGGTTGAAAGCAAAATATGAAGAGACTATTACTGCTGCCCAGGTCTTTCAGCACCTCTTGCGATAGCAAGTAAAGGGAGAAAAGAGGAGAAGGAAGAGATCAAAAAGAGGAAAGGTTCTGGTTAGAGGTTCGGTGGAGAGAGAGGCACCGAGAGGAAGAATGGAGGGAGAGGTTGGAGGAGAAAGTGATACAGAGAAAGAGTAAAGAGGGGGATGGGAGTATGACCAGGGTTGTATTTCATCTCTGCGTAGTTGACGTCTTAATCAACACTGTCAGGTTTTCTTTCAGGAGGCTGCATGGTGTTTTTCATGCTGACAGCGGAGCGGTGAACAGGACGGAGAAGAGGATGTGCCTTCATTCTGCTCATAAGCAACACCAGCTTGCATACAAAATAATAATAATAATAATAATAATGCATGTCCTCCCTCACGAAATAAAACAAAACTTCAAAAGTTGCATAAAAAGCGTTTGGTTTATATTATGATTTTGCACACCTGAGTTCTGAGTTCCAAAAAAGAAAGCATTTAAATACAGCTGTGGTGTTGCAGAGGTTTTAGGTACCAGGCCAGATACAGAGAAATACTTTAAAGTCTGATCTTTACTGGTCATTTTCTTTGTCTTGTTCCAATCATTTCGATCTTCTCTTTTGTCTGTTCCTCTTGCGAAGCACTTTATTTTGAAACTTGCAAATAAAAAGTAAAAGTCATGCAGTGTAAATCAGGGTTCTTGGGAATGGTGTTAAATTAATGATGCATAAAAGTGAGAGCAGCATTTAACTACCGCAATGCATTTTATGAGTTAGTCACATTAGTCACACGTTTTGACCTGCAAAAAAAAAAGCCCATAACTCCAAGGAGAGTCAGAAGTTCCATATTTCCTTCAGATTTATAAAAAAAACCAAGTGTAAATTTGAGCAACATATAATAACTTAAATTCCACTGTCTCAAAACTATTAATAATAAGTTTGAGCAAACTTATATTAAAGCTGTATTTATAATATGCTGGTCATATCAGAGAGAGTATGTGGTATTATAGCAGGAGATTAATTATTTTAATATTTTAGTGGTTGAAATTTATATAAAATTTAATCAAAACAACTATAAGATCATATACTGAGGCCATGGAGACTATATGCACCTATCGGAATATTGTAGATATATTTTAAGGATATAAAAGAATACAATAGGAAAAAAACACCATAAGATGTGTGAAGTACTATATGCGCATTTAGGGATATGATCTGAATGTTTCCGTGCAGTATTCTGTACATCCGTGTAAAATAAGCGACATAACGTTGTGACTGATGGCTCTTTATTGAAACACGGGTGGACGGTGAAATATGCTGCAAACTGCCGTGCAGCATGTAAACAGTGAGCAGGCCAGGGGAGCTTTTATGGAATACATGTAACCCTGCTGCACGGTGACACCTCCTGATTTATGACTGTATTTAGATAAGACGCGGTCCGTAAATGGTTTCCAAATAGCGCCAAGGTCATGTAATGTAATGGGATAATGTTTTTCAGTCGATGGAGACAGGATGATGTGTTTAGTGTGTAAGGAGCTGTGGGAAATTAATGCGCAGATAAAGCCGCTATTGCTGAGGCATGATGACAACAGGCCGGCAGACTGTCTGTCCAAAAGAAAAGCACCAAATACCTCATCAAACTGTTTCATTTACACTTCCCAGAGCGCTCCGACATACACCTTGTGTTATTGCTGGAACATGAGAGAAAGATACTGTTGAAATTCAGCCAAATTACGCACAAAACAGCCATTACGCGTTTAAGAAAATATAAAATATTTAAAAATATGGCTGAAGGAGCTGGAACAGAAAGAGACAAATAATTAAAAATGTTGAGAGTAACTTTATGGCATGAAGCAGTACACTGAAGAGGGACGGATAATTTATTGGATGCATTGTCATGATTTTAATGCGAAGAAAATGTTTCCATTATCTGTTCATTCCTCGAAAATGAATTCGTGTTATCCAATTAAAAAATCATCAATCGAAAATCTTAGTTTCTCAAGGCGGGATATCTCAGTATAAGATATTTTATGTCAAGTCTGTGAATTAAAAATGCAGAGTTGTAGGCCTTTTTTCTTTTTTATTTGTGCGCAACTACAAAATCAAACGGAATTCCAGATTCCCTGCTGTATTCAATTCCCTGCACCATCGACCACGAGCTGACAAATAAAAGAACACAAAGGAATTATTTTCACCACTGAATGACCAAAAGCACACCCAATAAACATGCTTAGCCAAACATAGGGTGCGTAAATTATGTGCGTAAAACCTCTCCAACCACTCGAACTGACAACAAACTCCTTTTTTCTCTCCAAAACTTGAAGACAATTAAACCACTTTCCCCCCCATCATCATATGTGCACGTCTGTGTAGCCAGAAATCAACTCCAACAACAAGCAGATATTTGCTGCTTGTGCATTGCCGTGAGATTATGGCGCATGCTATTGCAAACCGCTCTAGACTCTCCTCCCATCCTGGGCGCTTTCCTCTATTGGCTGCCTCCATTCCACGCTCACATCCAAATCATATAAACCTGGGGGCCTCACACCTACACCCGGGTCAAATTTCTTGGACAAATCAGAGCAGCTGCCTCTTCGGGAAACCATCGCAAGAAAGAAAGACAAAGTGGAGCCCAGCACAATACATCGCCAAGATTTGTCCTCTGGAATTATAAACTTTTTTTCACGGCCTCTTTCGCCTCGGCTAGTCGCTTTCAGAATGACGACGATGTACAAGTTGGTGGCTACGTTTGTTTTGACTCATTAATGCATTTAAGGGAATACATAGTTATGTATTGAATGAGTTTTGTTGGCTACCGATCCCCGAGCAGAGATCGTTTTGGGGCAGTACCGGAGAGAGACCGAGGGCGAAGGAAAACACCGCAACGAGCACATTTTTCCTCCCGCTCGACATGAACCTCATCGGGGGCTACCAGCATCACCACCACCTGATGCACGAACCCTTCCCGTTTGTCCAGCGGTGTCACCAGGATGCGCCGTACTTCCAGAGCTGGGTGGTGAACCACAGCGAGGTGCCCCCGGACTTCCAGATCCAGGCGCCGTACCCGGCCGCGGAGCACGGAGCGCCCGGAGCGACGCACGACGCCCGTCTCGAGGGGCTCCAGGCGGGGATGGGGAAGAGGAGGACGTCGGGGCCGAAGAAGGAGCGCCGGCGGACGGAGAGCATCAACACAGCTTTCTCCGAGCTCAGGGAGTGTATCCCCAACGTCCCGGCCGACACGAAACTGTCTAAAATTAAAACTTTACGCCTGGCGACCAGTTACATCGCCTATCTGATGGACGTCCTGGCTAAAGACACCGGGGAGACAGAGGGCTTTAAGGCCGAAATTAAGAAATTTGAAAACCGGGATATGAAAAGGAAACGGGAGCCGGTAAGTAGAAGCCTGCAAAACCTTCTTGTGGATCAAAATGACTGCAAACTGAAACAGTTCAGTAGTTAGTTAGACTTTCTTAGTCATTGTAAAAAAATAGCTGGAGGCCTGGTTCACAATGGAAACATAATATCTTAAGGTGGAATTTAACGATACGCTCTGATTGAAGCAAACCCAAAGTTAATTAAACAACAAATCCTAAATATAAAACACGGTTTTAAGATTTACAGTTTTACTTTTTTCAGTCTGCTTATTATCTGAGTTATATAATAATTTCCAACTGAAATATTATTTCATTGTATTATTAGCCAATAGATCTTTAATATGTGGTATAAAATGAATCCTTTCATATTTAATGGTATTTTTTAAATATCTCTGACCCATAATAACAAAGCATGTCTACTGGAGGCTACCCATGGATGTGTGCCTAAAACAGTCAACACTTCACCTCATTAATTAAAATAAGTTTGAAACGTTTTATCTTCATACACACTGAGATCACTCCGTCACATTTTGACTGTAATATTGCAGTAAAAATATTACTGCTGCATTACGAAATATTTACTGCTCCAGATCACCATATGACGACTGGCCCAACAGTTATATCCTCATCATATATTTAACGCTTTAAAGATAGTTATTCACAATGTGGGTGGATAACGCTTGTGTTTGCTATAATAAACGACTAATATGTATGTTCATAAAACTACATTTCCGATTAGCCTTATTTATTTTAAATTATGCATCATTATTTAAAATGATTATATCATTTGAGATAGAGGGTAGGCTTTTTACATATTTGTTGAATCATTTGGGATTTAGTCTCATGGTTTGATCGAGAGTTCACTGACTTTCATTTAATGAATGCCTGCATGTGATGTCATGACCCTGATTGCGTCACGAAAGGCCCCCAAATCATTACATTGTGACGAAAAACAGCATGTGCCATAGTTTTGTCTTTCCAGATCAGACTCTCGGAGGAGCGTAAACTTATGCTATGAATAAGTCAGCACGAAATGCAATATTGTAAGAACTGATCAAACTGGGGTCCCTGTGTTTGCGCCTCCCCTGCTGATGATAATGTGGTGTTTCTCGGTGTAACAGACTGACGGCCTGCAGGAGTCATTAGGAGCCGAGAAGAAGGTGAAGGGCCGGACCGGGTGGCCGCAGCAGGTCTGGGCTCTGGAGCTCAACCAGTGACCCTCTTCCTCCTCTTCCTCCTCCTCCCCTGAGAAAAAACCTCCTCAGACTCTGGCTTGAAATTGTAAATAAAAAAACAACAACCACTGACTGACTGAACACAAACACACCGCTGTGCACGTGCAATGATGCGCAAAAGGAGAGAGAATTAAAGGACAACATGCAAACAAGGTGAGCTGCGGAGGAAAACAACACGATGGACAATTTGTTGATCTTCTTCCCTCCTTGTGCAGTTTCTAACTCTCTCTCTCTCACACACACACACACACACACACACACACACACACACACACACACACCTGACTGTATCATATTTGTGGCATTTCTGCTTTTTGATGTTTCCACCCTTCCAGTGCTGTAGACCAGATGTGGCCACGGTGTCAAAAAAAAAATGAAAAGGAACATCTGTCTCCCCTAAAAATGTATTTTTATCTGGTGTGGTGTGGTGATGTTTTCCACGTCTGATGGCGCTGGAGCAGAAAATAAATACATTATAACAAATGTCATGTGGTGTAAATGCACAGTATGTGTCCGTCAGTGCAAACATGATATTTATTTTATTCTTTGCTTGGGATTTTATTTTTTAGTTTCTTTGTAATTTATGACAAATCAGTCACACGAGCTGCACAGCACAATATTTAAAAAATAGATTTCTCAGAGTGAGTTACCAGAAACAGGATAATAAAAGATTGTTGTCCAATCAGAAAAGCATTGTGACACACACATATCTTATAATACTTTCATTTTAATTATAACTTTAATAAAACTGTTCTGGCACACTTAACATCTTTTCCATGTGTAGCATGTTGTCAGTTGGTTTAGTACCACTTGGAAATTAAATTATTTAAGTTTTTTTGCATAAATTCTGATATGATATATATATATATATATATATATATATATATATATATATATATATATCATTATTGTATTGCCAGGTATGGCCTGATGTTTCTTAATTTTTAGCTGCAAAAAAAATACAAACCAAACGTCAGATGAGGAACCGCATGACATGGTAAGAAATGTAAAAGTGATGTATTCATTTTAAAATATTTATGAATTAAATCAATGAAAACCCAGATAGACTTCTTTGTAATGTGATGCCATGGAAATGAAATGAAATAAAATACAACAAACAATCTATATAGTTCCTGTCCATATTGGGAAGCTGAGTCCAGATGAAACACATTTTTGAGGGGAAACCTTTTCTTTTTTTGGTCACTGTTTCATCCCGCTGAATTTGGTGCAGTCAGAATATTTAAACTATTATTAATCCAGTATTCCCGGTCAGATATGTAACACAAAAACTCAAATGGAGTCCTGACTGTTAACTATAGCGGCTATTGAAGTTTCTTTAAAGAAAATTATTGAATCTACTGAATCTACCTCAAAATGAATGTCACTGTCCGTTCTGAGACACCGAATGTTCCGTAAACGCACAGCTTTCACTCCGACATGTTAAACACTATTTCAAAGGAGATAAAGGTTTATTTCTGTGCGAAATGCTGATGGAAATGTACATTGGATGTGAAGTTATATTAAGTTCCGTAAATAAATGAATTATTTTAAGTCACTCCAGCTCGAGTGAAGTTTTTTTTTTCCTCTCTCATTTATAACGATTCCATGTTTTATCAAAAAGACATTATTCACCTTAGTCTTTTTATTTTACCTGTTTTTGGGGCAAGTAAGTTATAATCAATGGAAAAAGAAAGATAATCGAAAAGAAAGAGAATCAAGAATCACCACCTAATTTACAAATAATTTAATCTTTTAATTTCGGTGTTCATTCTAATTTAATTCCAAGATTTCTTTTCTTTTTTAACTTAATCCCAGAACACCGGTCGTTTCCTCACATTACTCCACTTTATATAGAATTCTGAGAACACTCTTTAAATGTCTAACTTTCTTCACACATTTAGTGTTAAGTTACAAGTAGAATATCAAAAGGAAGTCAGGACTGTTCACCTGGGTGGCCTACAATTTAGAAAATACATCTTGTTCAGAAGTCAGAATAAAACAATCTTAAATATCTAATCCTTCCGTTAGTCATGTGTGCAATATAGTATTCGAAAGGACAAATCTACAGAAGTGCTAGTTTGAAAGACTCCACCACACTTACGTTATTTAGGTCTTTGACACGCGTTAGTAATGGTGTCTCCTTAAAAAAGAAAAAAGAAATTTGGCTCAAAAGTTCTCCTACATGTTTGAAAGACGCTGTTTGTGTGTCGACTCATTTGTCCTGTAAACGTGTTTTTAAAACCCGCCTCTCTGCACTGCTGCCCTCCGATTATTGTGAGGAACTACAGCGACACCTAGCGGCCGATGGCTGTTCCTGAAACAACACAAGCATGATGAAACAACATCCAACCTGGCTGCATTTTCCTTTATTTTTTGTTTAATTCACACGTGTTCATATATAAAGTGTAAAATCAGCAATCTGTGAAAGAACAGAGACACGAGACTGTTGCTTCTTTCTGTACAATACATTTATTATCATCAGGAGCAATAAGCAGCCATATTTAAATATGTTTATTTTTTTTCTTCTAATACATCAATTACGTTAATGTGGCGTGGCCTATATGTTAATAAAGTTGGGTGTTATCTCCATGACACTAAAAAAACCTACAAGCAAAACTGAAAACATAACAGACACTTAAAAATAACCCAAAAAGAGAGAGAACCCTGTTGAAAGTAGAGAACTCAGACTGGTGGACAAACTTAAATACGATGCAGAAAGAAAGCTCAAACTGTCGTCACCACAACGAAGAAAAATATTTTAATATGAGTTGAAGAGCTGCGAGTTGTTCATTGCCAGGCGGTTCCAGCAGTGCTTTCAGAAGTGAAATAAACGTGTTGGTGTCATTTTAAATGCTTTATGTTGATTGGCTAATGGCCAAAGTGCTACTTTCCCCATCAGGGCTTAAAATCATGGAAACATAAGACCCAATCCAACCAAAAAAAAACATGGCATTTACTTCCCCCAATTCTGTTCTCTCATTCATTTCACTAACTAATTAGATCGGTTACTTGACCACTCAATCGTTAAGACAATAATCGCCAAAGTGCAGAGTCAAATATAGAAGAAGTCGAGATGGTCGTGAACTCCTTTAGGGGCATAAAAATGTAAAAACACTCTTTTAAAGAACTCATCAGCCAACTTCCTTGTGATGACATTGTCTCTGCAGGCAGACATGGAGGAAAGGCATCCATCTTTGTTTATTTAAATTCCTCAAAAGATAAAAAAACAAAAAAGCTTGCGTTTCTGCTTTACAGCTTCTTGAAACACATCCAGATATGTGAGGAAGTAAATCAAGACTTGAGCCGTTTGTCCACTAGAAACAGCTCTTAAATATTAAAATGATGCTAATAATTACTCTCACACCGCTTTCTCTCTCTCTCTCACACACACACACACACACACACACACACACAC
>NW_022280075.1:1269442-1298485 GCF_004355925.1 Anarrhichthys ocellatus | reverse complement strand
ACACACACACACACACACACACACACACACACACAACACACACACCTTCAGGTGGAAAAAAAAAAGAAGATGGATAAACCTAAAATCATATTTTCACACAGACAACTTAAGGCTGAACTAAAGAAAAAAAAAAAAAGAATTTAGAACGTGTGTGTTCAAACATACATACAACAGCTATGAAGGAGAAGAGCGGGTCGTAGCCAAATGCTACATCATTCACCACCATCGGTCTTCCAACGCACCACGTCCAGGAGGAAAGGGGCGACTAAGAGATTACATATCAGGACTGAGATCAGCTTGTAATTCATTTTGTTTTAAACATTATTGACTTTTTTTTCATGTGAACTCTGTGCCATTTAAACCGACTTGGAGCCCTGATATTCTGAACGTAACTTCAGCGAAGGCAGGCAGCGCCCCTTTCCAACAATTCATTCACTCACAAGAACAAGAAGAAGATCCCCACTCTTCATCATTCAATCCCAAGCTTTTCTGTTAGGCACAAGCATTCCTCTCTGTGAGGCACAAGCATTCCTCTCTGCGGACGCGTCGACAGACAAAAAACAAAACAAAACAAAAAAAACACTCCCGATTACCGAAAAGATCTTTTTCACTCTTAAGGCAGCTATATCGTACATTGCATTCAACTAACTTACGAAGGATCCCACGCCGTTCTTTTTGTACATATTGACAGTTTACACTACAGCATGACGACGTGAAGCCCCCTGCGGAGTGAGTCCTGGTCCTCGACGGTCTTCAGAGACCCGGCTTTTGCGGAGGAGAGGAGGTGACCATTGTGACGACATGCGAGGAGGGCAAAATGAGCGGAAAGAAGATGACTCATCCCACCCTGAATTCTCCTCCGATTGCGTTGAACGTCCTCCGAGGACAACAAGAGCTCGTGTTCTGGTCTTACAGAGGAGCGGGACGGCAGAAAGGGCTGCAGGAGGAGCTGCTTTTGGGTTGTTGATGCCGCTGTTAGTGGTGGCCAGGTGGGTTTTTTTTTTTTTTGCGGGAAGTTGTGAATTATTGTTGATTTTCGTTGCTGCTGCGGTCGCTGCGAAGTTTAGTCCAGCGGTTTTCCGCCGCCGTCGCCTTTCTGGTCCAAGCGGCTCTTGCTGCTCTTCACCATGTAAATAAAGTAGCTCAGCGTCTCCTTCTCGTTCACCGGAATATTCCTGAAGTGACGACTCACGGTCTGCAGAGGAAGGAGGAAAAAAAAAAAAAAAAAAGAGCTTAAAATGTTCATCTATGTAGAATTTATTCTCAGTAATTGTCCGGTCTTTAGGTTCCTGCTTCCCATACGATGGTTTATATTTATACGACGTTTCCCAAAGCAGAACTTCCACCTGGCCTCAAAACGGTTCTTATGATACCGTACCAAACGCTATTCCTCATTTTACAGAGCAACACGTGTCAATTTCCACTTGTTTCAAAATAAACTTCCATCTTCACAGGAAACTAGTTTAGATTTTGGGAACAAAGCTACATAATTGGACTTTAGGAAGGACTGTGCATCTGTTTTTCGTAGGTTAGACTACTGGTATTGGTGTCATCAGTTTTTAAACGATACCCAGCCCTACATGTGAGCTCTGCTAGAATACGTTTTCTGTGACCAAGTTGCACTCCTCTCTGTTGAAGATTGCATAAAACAACAACTCCTCCCGTAAATGCATTGAGAGTATCCCTCTGTCTCATCTACCGGCCACTTATCAAACCTTCACACCACGGAGGGAACATCTCATGCTAAATACCAGCTTACCTTAATCGTTATAAACATTTTCAGATGTCGTATGCTGGACTTTTGTTTTACTTCCACTCAACTGCTCACAAATATAATCAACTGAGAACTACTGAAATCTTTGAAGATGCTAAAAAAAAGTAAATATTTTCCAGAGGTAGACTGTTAATGCAGACTTATTACCGGATGTTTGCCTCAAAGAGAAGAAAACAAACATCCTCTCGCTGGTTCTTGTGATCGGGGACAGCTGTGACTGGTTGTGGGCTGCTTTATTAATGGTGTGGGAGGCTCATTAATAGGAGGGCCTAACCGACTAAAAGCCTGGGGAAACATTCAACTTACAGCCCTCGTTCATTCATTCATTCCCACTGTCGAGTCACATACGACGGAGAGCACTACACACAGGAGGTTCTTGTAAAGAGGAGGGCCGAGCCAGCTGCACCAATCACACCTGTCGATTCGGCAAATTGGTCGAACAATCTCTCTCCGTGTCCAATTACTGTGGGACAGGAGCCGCCACACTACGTATATCACGGCAAATGAGTAACGTGGAGAAGAAAGAGGCCTAATGAGGGCAGCTCAGCGGCCTTTAACGGTACACAATATGAGCCCGATTATTCCAAAGGAAGACGAGCTTCCTCCCCAGGTGCTACTTAAAAAGTTATGAAATTACATTTCTTTAAAGAACTGATGCCGACTAGAAGCATATTTTGTGTACCAAGATAATATCAATTAGGGCTGTCGTCGACCAAAGAACTTATTAATGGACTATATGTATATAGTTTAGTCGACTAATCGATGCATCCTCTGCTAACGTTAGCTAGCTGACCACCTTTTAAGCAGGACTGCGCTAAATGTCTTATTAAGGTATTGTTCCTCCGCGGCTTATTTTGGACTTTGGACAAATTGCGAGCTTTATGTCTTCTTCACTCACACTGAAGCCGCTAATCCAGGGGAATGAAGCTGTGAAGGAGTTTTAGCACATGGAGGTTTGTGTGTGCCTTTACCTCTGCCAGCTGGGCCTTGTTGAGTCCGGGCCTGGTCTGCAGCTTGTAGTGTCGCTTGTAGCGTCTCAACGTGTTCACCTGCAGCTGGAAGAGGTCGACCTGAAAACACAGCAGCGAGCGGGACGCGGCCAGTCAGCGAATTATGGAGGCACGGTAACGTTTACTGCCGCCTCCAACTCCGACACATTTTCGATGATTTACTTCTGCCTCTTTTTCTGTGGAGATGATTATTTAATGATCTCCGTGGAGAAATGGGGTCATTGCGGCAGTAAACACTAAAAAAAAAAAAAAAAAAAAAAAAAAAAAAAAAAAAAAAAAAAAAAAGCACGACTGAGTAAAATAATGTTTCTTAAAAAGAGTAATGCTGGTTCAGCAAGCAGGACAATTCCACCACGACTTGGGGTGTTTTTAAGGTTCCCCTGTCATCGTGTTTTCTTCGTTCCCCGTTCTCTACTGGACTTGTAGCTGATGTGTGTGCCGAGAGTAACATTTGAGCCCACGTTACCTCAGGCACCTCCACGTCATGCTCCGGGGACTCTCCTCCGTCGTCGCTGGTCTTCCTCTTCCTCTTGTTGCGGACACTCTGGATGAAGTTCTTATGGAAGTCGCAGATATAGAGGTGTCTCACCTACAATGACAATAGTGAGTAGTAAAAAGGAGTAGTCTGCCACGTACCAAAACTCTTTGTAATTTGGCAGCCACACACAGCATCAGCGTGTCCAGCAGACTAGGCCAAAATGCATCATTATCTCAATGTGACACCTGTTTCTGTCCCGATATCAAAACGATACTTGATACCCACCTCTGAGATATTTTACGACTTTAATCAAACGCATGTTTAACCAAACAGAGATTCAAACAGCAGTGTTTGATGTCATCTCATCACAGGCAGCCGTGCAGGAGCTTTGCCAAGATGAACTAGTACAAAAGTGGCAAAGCTGTGGCTTAAAACAGGAAGTAACTAATCAAAGACGCACACAAGAACTCTGTACTCGACCGTGTTTGATGATTGGTTGGTTGTAATGCCAATTATTGAACAACAGAAGCTTGCTTTGATGCGTTATGTGCTGCCTCAGCTGAAAATGCAACATCAATCCTGGCCCCTGTTAACGTGCATTGATTCCTCGGGGCCACAACACGCGATTTGTGACATGAATCCCACCATGCCTGTAAAAACATCCGGACAAACAAAAGAACACACGGAGCTTCTTCCTCCGGTTATACTAGTTTAGGCACAAAGTCATTTTCTAGGATAAAAAGGGATCCTGGATATACTTATACAAAGCAGCAGAAACAACAACATTCATTAGACATCCCTGCATGCGTAGGTGACACCGCTGTGTGCTAAAGGGCCCCGGGCCCCCATTGAGCAGGACGTCCCTACCGACCGATTTTCAAACTTAAGTTTGTTTTTAGTGCGTCCATTGTGTTGTTTTGAACGCATTTTCCTGTTGAGAAGCGTTTATTAGTCCAAAGGTCCACCTGAAGACGACATTGGAAACAGGTTTATGCGATACACGCTGTAACATGTGGACCTCATAGACTAAATTAAGATTAAAATCTCAGTGTATATCGCATTGCTGAAAACCATTGGTCCACTCACGGATTAGTTGACTAGCGGAAAATATCAAATGAATCATTTGGAACATTACAATAAAAAGCATTGGACGGGTGCAGCTTGGCCTCTGATGCTCTGCGTCTTGTGTTACATCAGCGTAGATCTGTACGGCCAAACAAAACAAGACATTTGAAGTCTCTAGGACACTGCGAGGGATATCTTTCATACGCCACTTCCTACGCGAATGTCGCGATCTATAAAAAAATAAATAAGTTGACGGGAGAATGTGCGGAAAATGTGAGCCATGCGTACGAACACTTTGAGACACGGGGGAGACTGGCAACGCAGATGGTGAGGTGGTGAATTGAAGCCAGATTGTAGAAATCACATGCGAGAGGCACCATTACACAAATAACGACGCCTCTCGCACACTTACATATTCTCTTTTTCATAAACAGTCAAACCACCGTGTTATTTGTGCTAGTGAGCACATTTCAAATTGTAGTTAGTTTCCATATTTTTTTTTTTTTTCTGTGTGAACATGACTTTTATTAATTTATGGTTTATTCCAAAGTGACAAACAGCATACTGTACACAGACAAACTGTAAACAGCTATCCGGTGCGAGTATCAGAGCTCACTGGAGCAGAGGAGTCACCATCGTGACTGTCACACACCTTCTCCAGTCATCTCACCTGGCAAATCGTCTCCACCTGCACATAAGGATTGTGTAAATTAGCAAAGTGTCTGATAATAAAAGCCAGTGACCGCTCCCGCACAATCACTCCATAATCATCAAGAAAACATAAGTCAATGAATTGTGTTCACCTATCAAACTTATAAAAGTTATATATTCACAGATTGTCGCAATCAGTCGTGATTGCTGTAAACATCTAAATACTACGGTGAGACTCTGACAAGTTACGTTAATGGAAACATTTGGGAGTGAACGTAGTGAGACCCAGTGGCTCGATGCATCAACATTCAGAAGGTGCTTTGCATTGACAGTTTATGGTTGAATGTATATTTGAGATTTATAAAAAATAAAAGAAAAGAAAAGAAAAAAAGGGAAATAGCTCACTGGCCTGCTTACGCAAGGTTTTTATAAATATTGTTTTGGGCATATGTGCGTAAATGCAAGTACGTTAGTGTGGATCCTACTCACTGTTTTATGAATGAGACCCCCCGGAGCTTGGAGGGTCTGGGTTTGACGATCCAGCTTTGGTTATGTGTCTTTGTATGTTTCTCTCTCACTTTGTTCGGGCCAATAACACACGTGTTGACGTTTGGTAGGCCGTAAAGGGCGTTTGTCATTTAAAAAGATACCAACATACAATAGGAAAGCAGTGAAAAAAAATAGCAAAACTACAGACAGAAGCAAACTTGCCACGACGAGGTCCAATGTGGCTTTAAGCGAAACTTGCAGCTAAAGTGTGCGCATGTCGTAGTAGTTTTTTAACCAACGCTGGTTGGTTTGTGCCCCTTTGAAATGAGTCCGGGTTACTTCTGACGGGACTAAGGTTAAACAACACAGCTGGCTTCCCTGGCAACAGCCATTTTATGAAGAGCAGGGGAGGCGTGTTTAGAGGAAAACTATTACAATGAGCGGCGAGTCTGCTGCCCTGTACGTCGTCCAGGTAGCTAGCGAAGCTAACGTTAGCCTGACATTTGGACGAAGTCACAACATATATAGCTATATATACATACACACACACACACACACACAACACCACAATCACGTCGCCACTTCCAGCATAAAAAGGACATATACGATTGTGATCTTTTGTTTATTTTTTCGACGCTGACCGGCTAATTAGCATTAGCTGACAGATGACAGCTATAGCTAACTTTGAGCTATCGTCTGACACTCACTCACGCACGCTAATTTAAAAGTTTCATAACAGAATAACGTGGTCACAACAAATTCCACTTACGCTTTTGTCGATGTCGAGCTTGAGCTTCTTCTGTGAGATGCTCTTCTGGATCCTCTTGCTGAAGGAGGCGTTTCCAGCGGACCGGCCGCAGCGCTCCCCGTCCTCGATCAGACAGCAGCTCTGTCCGTAGAACGGCAGCGGCTGCGGTCCATCGTGGCTCTCTTCTTCGGTGCTGAATCCATTCATTCTGTACTATTGTAGTGCAAAAAAATAAAATAAAAAAACCCAGAAAACCGCTCGAGTCTGGCTACCAAATCTGTTGTGGTGCCCTTTTGTGAAAGACAATCCGGTAACGTTAGCTATTAGCTAACTCTGCTAAGTGGCTAGTTCGCCAAGCTAACCGCCCCCTTGTTTGTTTTAGACACTGGCGACTTGCTTTTAAAAGCGATGCCTTCTAATTAAATACATATTCCCCCCACAGATCCCCCCTCCCCGTCACACCCACACCACACCACACCACAGCGGTGATTAACGTCCAGCTAGCTCGAGTGCTAGCTCGGACCGCAAGGTGGTTGAGCTGTGTGCAGCTAACGAACAAATTCCTATGGTGAGCCCAGCGTCACCGCGGTTCAACCCGTAAACAACCCGCTACTTCTCCCTAAGATTCACATATCCCAACATATTCCGAGGTCAAACGCGACAACCGGCTACAGCAAACGAGACAACTTTAAAAAAAAAAAAAAGAAACCACAGATTTATCAGACTGCAGCTCAACAATCGCGGCACTCTTTCGGGAAACAGCTCGTACAATGGACAAGGCTCCATCTACCGTGCCGGAAGTTCCCGTCCATGGCGGCAATTGGTCAGTTTCAAATGAAGGCGGACTTAACGTGGAATGTTTGATATCCCATTGGCTGTACGGGGCATCCGTCTTTTAGCGGTTCTTCCTCGTCGGCGTCATGTTTTTTTACTCCGAAAACAAGAGTTAAAAGGTGGCGTCGCAGTCAGTTTTGAAAGGGCTTTTAAATACAGAGCAGACCTGCAATGGTCGGCCACGTTTTTCGTCAGATTTTCAAAAATGAATAAACTGTAATCAATATCAACATGTTGTCTGCGTGATAAACTGATCTAAATGTGCATGTATGAACGTGGAATCCACATTCACAACGTCGAAAACTGCGCAGTGAGGCCAGACGTGAAACAACAGAAACATTGTAAATGTGTATTTCTACCAGTTATGGTGCGTTCACACCAAACTCTTTCCGCGTTTGGTGTGAACACGGCATTAGTCGTTCACCGCTCCAAAGAGATAACTTCTCGTTGGATATCGATCAGGACTCAACATGCACGTGATTCCAACGTCAACCGCACGGTGGAGACAGAGGTCCACAAATGATAGTATATTGACACCATACAGCAGCCTGTCAGTCAAACGTTTGTTTTGTTTTTAATATTTTTGGGAAGTATTGTCGCTATGATTTAAAGGAGCATTCATGTGATTTAGAATTGCTCTCCATAAAGTTTGGAGCCTTGCAAGACGCATATAATTCCCCATAATGTACTTCAAAAGAGTATTTCATTAAACTTCCCCTGACTAGTAAATGCATGCATCTTTCAGACTTCATATCCCCAGTTTAAAATGCATGTCTTCAGTCAAATATATCAAGTCTCCAGCTTTAGGATAAACACGACGACACCAGGGTTACTGTGTTATACTTTATACAATTTATACAACTGTTAACACATGCAGTACTCTCCAAGTATACAGACCTTCAGTGTAAAACCAGTTGAGTGCCCCTAATTGTAAGTACCATGATATAACAGTTGGTACATGTGAACAAATTTATATTTGTAAAACAACAGCAATAGCATCAGAATTAACTTGATACATAAGTATTACTATGAAAGGTAAAATTGGTCATTATGCAGCAGAAAGTACTCTGCCAATGTCACATTGTCATACAATTCATAACATCATGGGATTATTATTTCTAATTCATCAAATCATGCAACTTTTTAATGTTGTAGCTGGTGGTGGAGTTAATTTTACTTTCTATGCTGTTGGGCAGTTTGACCATTGAACATTTGAACATTGTGTTGTGTTTTTTAAACGCATCATAGGTGTTTTATGAAAACATAATCTGCAAAGCTTTAGCTATGTCAATTAGTTCTAAAATCACTAATGCATTGATGTGTATGTTGCATCCCACTGCTGTAGATGTTTATGGTTGTATTCATTTTAAATCTTGGCTGGTTTAATCTACAGCATTGCATCATATATTCTATAAAATCATATGTTTGTAGCGTCATTGTCCTGTGAGAGCCATGCATCTCTAAAAAGCTTTTTCATGAGCTCAGAAAAACAGCTCAGTTTTCAGCTACGTGGCGATGCCTTTTCCTGCTGATCCAAGAGGTTTTTTAAATAATTTATTTAGTTCAAGAAGTAGTAGAGTTGTCTCAACACATAAAGGAACACTTCATCCTTCAGTTTATCAGAAACATTCAAAAGTAGCTTGTGGTTTTCACTGGACGGGAAGGGAATGAAAAACTGTCATAAAAAAAATGTAGCTTAAGCTGCCAAAGTAGAGTAAAAAGTACAACATTTACCTCTGAGATGTTGTGGAGTAGAACTACAAAGTAGCTTGATATCGAAACACTCAAGTACTTCAAATTAGTACTTAAGTAGGCCACAGTACTTGAGTTAATGTACTTTGTCATATTCCTCCAATGGTTCTCTTATAGGTCAGAGCTCTAGTCACTGTTATTTGAAATGGTGGATTTTTCTTTAGTTTCATTCTTTATGATAGAAATAAACATAATTAACAGTAGTTTACGTTTGTCATGCAATCAAATATAATCGCCTTTTAAAGAAAAACTTTTGTGAGGCGTTTACTTTTTTCAGAGGCTGTGTCACCATGTCAGCGAGGCACAATAATAAAACACACTCCTTACACTATAACATGATTTTGAATGTAAATGGCGACATTTTTTTTCCAAATGAAATTGAGTTTATCATAAAGTTGCAAAGCTGTAACACAGGGATGAGGCCTAATCTGAATCGTAATACTGCAGAATCTAAAGTTATATTTAGACATTATTGGGGATGTCTGTTCTTATTTCTGTGCACAAAGCCAGGTCCATAAAGAAATGGTTTGACCTCAACCCCATCTGACCCCTTTGGGATGAACGGTGGACCTTCATCATCCAACGCCAGCGTCTAACCTCACTAATGCTGTGGTAGCCGAATGGGAGCGAATCCCTGCAGTCGGGTCGCCTGAAACCAGAAGAGTGGAGGCTGCAATTGCACAGTGGACGAGCCACATTATGAGATAATTTGGGGAAGCAGCCAGTCAGCAAATCCAGCGAGTGAGAGAAAGCTTTGAAAGCCCACTTAAATGTGAAGCCATCCGTATTACGCGTGTTTACTAATGATGCTCTTTGTTTGTTGTCATTCGTCTAATGTGATATTTGCTCTCGTGTGCAAACTCTCTGCCTCATCGTGCTCAACTAATAGCTCAGAGAGGACGAGAAGCGAGGGAGAGATGGAGAGAGGACACCATAAAAAAAAAAAGAAATACTAAAAAGGAGTAGAGACAATTGGATTACCTTTTTTGTTGGTAATGGTTCTGGGCTCAATAAAGACTCTTTAATGGGTATCTTTGACAGGAGACTGTGGAAACGTGATAGCCCGGTGTCTCTCCTCACCCATGTATGGCTCATGAGTGGAGGGGAATACTGATTGTGTGCTAACTGATTGACTTTAAAAGTGGCAGAGGATGGAGCGCCGAAACATTAACAGGTTTTTCACTTTGCAATTTAGAGGTTTATATCATCGGGGAAATGCCTCTAAGAGGCAATAACATGTAAAGTGGTCTCTCAATGTATTCAAAGTTCTCTCTCTCTTTCTGTCTTTCTTTCTCTCTCTCTCTCTCTCTTTCTCTCTCTCTCTCAGAGCTGGTGTGATAAGTTGAGCGTTATATGACATCCCATGAGACTCGAGGAAATGGGCCACGCTGAAAAGCAATATTACTCCAGCCATGAATAAATCACTGCTGGCTAAAAGGTATCGCAGCTTGTGTGTTGTCAGATGAAATGGTTATGAGATTAACATTTAGTAAAAGTGTGTTTTAGCGCCATCAGTCACAGAGATGATTAAAGTCATGGGGAAAAAAAAGACAGTAAAAAAAACAGAGGAGTTGACAGGAGAGGCAAATCAGAGAGCTCTGGGCCGGGCAAAGTTCCCATGGAGGAAACGATTGTGGCTTGAATGTGCAGCCTGTCCTTGAGTGTAAAACCCAGCCCAGTGTTACCAACCCTTTTCCAAAGAAAGTAGCTATAGCTAGCTCCAAAAGTCACAATCATTTAATTTGGGCCAAACAAAATTACGGTCATGCAACAGCCACAGATTTTTTTGTGCAGTGGGAAGTAGTTGTATCTTTTAAATGCAGAGTGCTCTGTAGATTGTCGCTGCTTTCTCCACAAATGTTCAAGACGAGAAACATTTGAGCCCAGTGTCATGCCCCGTTCTACGAAACCAGAAACCAGACAAGACTTGGCCAACTGCAGCATAGACTGTAAGCAAAAAGTGGACATAATCACCGCGATGTCCCATATTGGTTTGTGGACTACAGCTGTGAAGTCATCTTGGATTTTGGCCTTGACCATCTTGTTGTTTTTTTTGCAACCAGAGGTGACACGAGAAGGTGGAGCTGAGCACAACTGAATGCTGACTAACTAACAGTTTTAGGCAACCAAATTGTTAGTTAACTTTCATGAACTGAAAACACACTGTGAAAGGGGTTAAAGTTGTAACACGAAAACACGGACAACTTCCAGATTAAACAATGCCGTGGTAGCGGCCTGTCAATCACAAGGTAGCCCTTTACTAAAATTTACTAAATGAACATCATGCTGTAGTGAAGAAGACTTGAGATTGAGCCCACAAACTCATATTTACTGAAGTAATAAATTAAGTTAGAAGTAGAGTCATTTTTTCATAGACTTTTATTCAATCAGATTTAGTTGTGCAACCAGAGGAATCGCCCTCTCATGGCCAGAAGAAAGAATGTAAGTTTAAGACACTTCATCATTGGCTTCCCTCTTAAACCCGGAGGTTGCCGCCTGTGACCTTTAAAGATAATTAATTAAAGGTGCCTTCCTGCATGAAATTGACTATTGAAGAAATGATTATCTTACTGCCATGGCTGCAGTTTGATGATTCATTCTAATGCAAGGATGAGTGAAAGGCAAGCGCTCTAATAAAGTTGTCTCAGGGAACCAGTTGTCTAGCTGTGTGAACCAGGTGATCTACTTTATACATGATAGCCACCAGTTTAATGACTGAGGAAGCCCTCAGCCCTAAAAACACTGCAAATTCACCCAATCACATGGTCTTCCACGTACATCCCCCCATAGCTTTGCGTCATCTTCAGCTGATGTGTCACAGCACTTTATGAAAACCTCAGCCCCCCCAAAAAAGCACCAGCTTCTCCAGCGGAGTAAATGTGACTGAAAGCCAATTATCCTGCCTGTCACAGAGGGGAATGGAAAATTTCCACTACTGTCTCATTTTCTGACACTCTGTGGAACGTGAAAGGACAAACAGGTCCGCTTTATGTGGGGGACTATTTCTAGATGGGGATCTGATAAGCTGTCTCAACACCATGACATGGGCTTTGAAAAAAAGGAGACTGCAACACAATTCTGAATCTGCTTTAGCTCGGAGCGCAGGTCTGCTAAATCCGACAGACTGCATTCAGGCTTGAAGAGCCACGTTGGCGGAGCTCTTTGACCCATGAAACAACAGACATGGAATATCAGTTTTATCATCACAAACGCATGAACTTTTACATTATTGAAAAAAATCCTTGGACAGGATTTGGTCAGAGTCTCTCTCTACTTAGTGGTTGATTGAAAACACCATACCTGTTGCACAGAAAGAGAGAGAGCGAGAGAAAGAAAGAAGACCTTGGGATAATAATATAACAATTAGCATTCTTTGTGCTCTAACTCTGTATTGAATGTAGCAAAGGTTGCAATGAAGCAAGAAGCATGCAGTGAAATATCAGCATGATGGATGAAAAGCAAAGACAAAAACTGCCGACATTACAGAAAGTAACCATTTCTTGGCTCTCCAGGTCTAATCCATTACCTCAGCTATTCAAGCAATGATAAAGACATCTGCTCTGACGGAGACAGACAGAGACGGAGAGACTGAGAAACAATAAATGTACTCCGAGGTAAGACTGCAGGCACTGAGGACGGACATTAAGCTGTCACAATTCATTTTGAAAACTACACATTTGTAGTTCAAAAGACAGTGCTTTCCTTTCACTGTGGATGTTAGAGAACGACATCTTATCCATCTGCAATATCCTCCGTGATATTGCAGATGGATGGAACCGAGTTGGTTAGGATTCATTATTACATCATTAATGCGACGTCCATGATAATTTCGTTATTAAAGTCCTGAGATCTTGAAATGACTAAAATGAGTGAGTGAAGGAGAGCAAACATGCTTACTGCGCTGTTGTCAGGCAAATATATGCTGCAACTGCTTAAATTGTGAGGAATCTACCAAAACTCATTCATATCTGATGCAATTCACAGGTAATGCAGCACATTTATAATTAAATTTTACAATTTCAAGTTGTTCAGGGGCAACTATTAATTGGATTTTAACAATCTTCCGATATGTTTTCCAGCAGCAAAGGCCTTCAGTGTGAGTTGTAGTGCCTCAACAGGAAGCGATCATGCCTTGCCCGCCGGCTCCATCGCTCACACAGAAACACTGGCCCTGTATTGATTGGAATATAAAAAAATAAAACGGAGAGCATCAATATTTGTCTGAAAACCTGCCTGAGCTCCTCCGACCTCTTTGCAGCTCAGAGTGCCGTACATTAAAATGTGGCGCTGCGCCGGTCCCTGCTCTTAAATCAAACCAGCGACAAGGAAACACCAAATGACTTAATGATTAAATCCAGATAGATTTCTGTGTTATGTCTTCTGTTTTTCTGCTGAACGCACCGATGATGCATAAGAAAGTGTGAAAAATCAGGCACTCTCACCAAGCACGGCGACACTTTGACTTATTGCTTTCTGGCCTTTCGTGGCATTTTGGAAAAGGAAAACTGTGCATGCAGACAGATGCTGCATCCACGTATGCAAATTGATAATGTTAAGGTGATGGCAGCGGTGGGCCATATATCTGTGATTTAAATCGTTTGCTCTGCACCTTGATAGTACCTCTCCGTGACACAAGTGCCACTGATGTTTGAGTTATGGGATCGTTTTCAAGCAACTAAAACATACACTTCACCGTTTTTACTGTCAAGTTGAGTCAATTTTATTTACATACCCTGATATTACAAATTTGCCTCAAGAGTCTCAACGTCCAAAAGTCTATCAGCATGGTCTGACAGAAAACAATAGAAAAACTTTAGACTGAATTTGCCCTTTAAAAGGAGTACATTTTCTATGTGACTAACATTTCAATGGACTTGGCCTTGTTGTCATTAGGTATTTATCCAGCATTTCAGAAGCTTAAGCACTGACATTGAACAAATGCTCATTTCGTCCAGAATGACCCTTGATCTCCATTAACATTTAATTTGTTGGACAAGCAGACATGAACGCAGTCTGTGCAGGTTTAACAAACATCAGCGTATTTAGATGCACACCAAAACCGGATGAATAACCAGACAATAAAAAGGCACTGAAGGTCGGTTTAAGTGTTTACATGTTTCATAACGGCTCATTTCCGCAGTGACATTGGATCATGTAAAACCTTCTGTGTGGAAGGTTAATGTCTATGAGGATGTGTATGGGAAACATCCTATTTGAACCACGAGAGGAGCATATACACACATTGTCTACTCTGAATCTGCTAAGTTTATTGCTGATGAAGAAGATTGGTGGAGAGTTGGAAGGGTGAAGGATTCCAGGTCAGATGTGGATGTTTTCATAAGGAGGGCAGCCTTCATGTATAGTGCTGTCATGAATAATCCTTTATTTAAATAAGTACATTCGGAAAAAAAAGTTTTCTAAAAATTCATGCTGCTTACATGAATAGAATAAAAATTACAGATTCGATTTGAATTTTGATGTGGCGTCATACTTAATCTTCATGTTAACCTTAAAGTTGATATGGCACATTGATTAACAGGAAACTTAAAAAATGTCAACTCATAACAAAAGGGTTGCCGACCTCTGAACTAAATGCATGCCATCATTGCAAATCGCATTTGCACAGAGTGTAAATCACAAGACACATGGTTGGAAATATGAACAAGCAAGAAAGCGTTCACTGTTAAATTTAGTGGAAAAAAATAACCAAAACTGACACTGTAAATATCCATGAGGCTTAATCTCTTTTCACTCGTCCCTCTTCCCCGGGGAGGTCAAAGGCCAGGGTCAACAACACTGGCCTGCCAGCTTAAGCAGGCTGAATATTTGCTGATGCAGAGACTCGAGTATCCCTGCTGCCCTAACATGATCCGAACACGTATTAGCATCGTTCCCCCTCATTTGTCTGCAGTCTATTCCTGATCAGGATGCTCAGTGAGAGAGAGAGAGAGAGAGAGAGAGAGAGAGAACCGCTCATTCCTGACTTGTTCTGCTCGTCTGTACCAGCCTGAGTTGTGACAATTCAATCTGTTCGCTGTCTACTCGCATGAATTATGGATGAACCCTGCAACCTCTGAATGTGGTGGGGATTTA
Organism: Anarrhichthys ocellatus; assembly: GCF_004355925.1. Classification (NCBI taxonomy): domain Eukaryota; kingdom Metazoa; phylum Chordata; class Actinopteri; order Perciformes; family Anarhichadidae; genus Anarrhichthys; species Anarrhichthys ocellatus. Next base: position 1,283,591 of record NW_022280075.1, on the reverse strand, counting down.
CGTTGATCAGGCAGGCCTGTGCTTAATAACTCCTCCTGTCACGTGTGTGGATTTCAAAGCGGCCAAATAGAAATAAATTGAGGTAATTTGCAGCGCATCAAAGCAGTAGAAATCAGACATCATCATGTCCGTGGATCAGTTCTTCAGAAAGAATTTGAAATTGGATTTGACTCTCCTTTTTCATTGCATCTTATTCTTTATTTTATCATCTTGTTTGTATTTATTTCGTCACAAAAATATTTTTTCTTTCAGATACAAGGTTTTGCCGTCTTCACAATTAGAAATTAAACTTTAAATATTTTGGTGTATTTAATTATTTAAAATATATGTCACTCTTATTTAGTTCTATACCTGCAGGAATGCAATGCATTAATATATGTTGACAACATATCACCTTTACAATTAAAGTATGAAAAAGCAAAGTCACAGTTTAAAGCATATACACGTGTATTTTTAAAGTTATTTTATTGATATTATGCTATATGGTCAAAAGTATCAACATAGCTACGTGCGTTTGGATAGGGGCCGTTTTTGATGGTTCCAATGAATGAACATGACATGTTCAACAATCCCATGAGGGTGTCGTTTTCAGGTCTCCATATTTGTTCATGTGTCCACAAACTCTCAGCCGGTTTGATACAATACTTCATGATGACAGGTGACGTCAGACCAGCAAAATACCTGATCTGCCCAGTGAAAAAATGTGCAGTGTGACTCTCCTGTCAGGCATGAACATTACTTCAGCTGCAACATTAAGCCTGTGACATTGAGAGATCTGCTGTTTACAATATAAACTAAATATTCATGGGCAGAAGCCGTGCTGTGCTTTGTAGGCTTTTTTTTTGACAACTTTAAATCATTCAGGGAACCACAAAATCAATTATCTTAATCCGGGTTTTTAGGAAGACAGAGCTTTATCTGACATCCCACATGACTGTCAGGGTAGTGATCAGCCATGAAAATAAGTTTTCAATCCTATCGTTGAAACAAATGTCACTCAAAAGTAATTCGGAAAATGCACCAAAAAGTTAGACTGAGAGTCATTTTCTCAGAGTTTTAAACCTCTGCTCCCTTCTCTCTCTCTCTCTCTCGCTCTCTCTGTCTTATTGATATTCATTCATCCTTCAGCCTAAGAAAATCTCATTTCGCCTGGCTAACACTTATGTGAGAGAGAGGGAATGATGGCTCTGGGTTTTGTGACTGTGGGTAAATATTTAGGAAACTAGAATTGATTGAACAGTCAACTAACTCAACATTGTGGCTCCCTGCTCTGACTTTGCTCCTGACCTTCCTGTCGGTTGTGGAGACGACTAGGGTATCACATATTTAATGCACATGAATATCTCACTTTTAAATGAGAAGTTTCCATAAGCTTGACCGTAAACATGCACAGTCAAATATATTTCAATCAGCAGAGACAAGTTAGAGGAAGAAAAGATATTTTTTTATTATTAACAGATGATATGTGATGATAAGTCTTGACAGAGTCTTTGGCGCTTGGACTCTACAGGGAGATAGCTCCAAAAAGCCCAAATGGCGATGGACTGGTCTTCAAGAGGCAACTTGGTATCCATTAGCCAGGCTAGCAGTAATGCAAGGCTTCACCTTAGTGTCATTGAGGGGGATGAACAGTATCGGTGGCATAGCAGGTATAAGAAGCCATGCAAGTGTATGCCAGCACGTGATTGGTGTGAATTTGTGACATATAAAAGCTATTTCCCACAACATGTCCTAAATTATACCAATTTGGCTCAGAAATACATAACAGAAGACACTTCTGACAGACTCATGCTTTTTTTTTTTGCACTCAGTGGAGCTCTTGAATAAATAGAAAAGAAGCCTTTGTGTGTTTGTGTACACAACTCTGCTACGTCTGCAGAATAAAAAAAAAATTAGATTACAGTTCTGGAGGTTTAGGGAGAAAAGTGTGAAAGTCAGTTAGAATAAGAAGCTCAGTCAGTCATTTATAAAAGCCAAATATTGAATTTCATCACTCGAGAGAAAGCGATAAAACACCTCAGGAGAAAAATAGAAGAAGAAATTGGACTTTATTGGAGATGGGTTTCCTCCATGGGTTCCTAACACAGGCTGCAGCTCTAACTGAGCATGTGCAGAAGTGTTTGCCTGTTGGGGTCACAACAGGGACAGATGGGTTAAAATAGGATATTGCACATATTATATATACACACACAATGCAGGCAACTTGGAACTGTCCAGCCACAAGTTTTCATCCTTCATCAAAATAAATATATGTATTTTTTACACCACCTTAAATAAAATAAATGTTTCTTATGTAATTGTAAATAAAATTTAAATAAATATATTTTCTATATTACTGTAAATTATTTTCAAAAATATATATTTTGCATCAGTGTACATTTAAATAAAAATAAAATAAACATCAGCCCTCTATATATTATATTATATTCATCATTATTTACTTAACATTGACTGCCAGTGAAAACCTGACTTCAATTCTTCAGTGTTTCTCTTGCATTAAATATTCCTAACTAACTAAATAAATAAATCTTTAAGGTATTCTTTCAATGACAGTTTAACACAAAAGCTAATCTGCTTTGTCAGGACTGTGTGGGTGTAATTTGATGACAGTGACCAAACAACCCACCATCAACTGTAAAAAAGATTTAAATGTTGCTAAATCCGGATCGCATCATTTATAACAAGAAGCTGTTTGAATAAATTGGTTTCCAGGGTCTTAAAAGTCATTGTCATGTCTTCACTGTATTACACTGACTTTTAAAGCCCCCCAACAACATAAACTCACACCCTGACTGATCAAATCTTATGAGCTGCAGTTTTGCAACAATCAGCCATCACATGAAAGGACCATTAACAGGCTGCGTTCAAGCTAATTAATGATCGGTCAGTCAGTCTCTTTGTCTTTTTGCATTGCTTCATTAAAGCTGAATTTCCATTGTCACTTTCGAGATGTTATGAAGCTGGTATAGAGATTGCTGAAACCCGGACTCGTTGTGCGGTGCCTCTGATGTCCCATCAGTGAGTTTGTGCTGCACAGTGAATATTAACAGAGCAGAAAAGTGCCCAGAGTGGAATGACTTTGCTTCAGCATGGAGTCTTGTGATGGCGGTGATTAGCAAAGGCGATGCAATGCAAAATAATGGAGACAACCGCAGATGGTCATGTTTGCTGATTAGAGAGAAACCCTCCCCTATGAGAGAGTGATGTGGTTGATTATACAACAAAAAGCCTGTTCTCGAACAAATGTGGGAAGAGAAGTGATTCACTGAGTTGTGATGATTGCTAATATTGTAGCATGTAAGCAAGTTAAAGTCGGAAAACTACAGCAAACACAATCTCAGTCCCAGAGACATTTTCCTGTTTCACTTTGGCTACATCAGCACAGTTAATGTAAACCTTAGAGACATGTGTTGCCCTTCACTTCGTACTTCCTCATATCGCATATCCCAAAGACATAAATTTGAACTTTCTACTGTATATCTTATGTGTACAGAGAGCACTTGAAACCGGAGACATATTCCTTGTATGTGTACACATACTTTGCCCATGAAGCTGATTCTGATTCTGATGAATCTAAATCCGAGCTTTACAAACATTCCTTCAAAAACCTGAAGGATGACATCTACTTCCATGTTTGTCTTCGGTCTGGGCGGCCGCCTGCTGGCACACAACCTCTGTTTACTAATGCCAACTTCTGTCTTTCTCGTTGTTGTCTTCATTTCTAATCCCCGTTGACATTCTGACAATGTCACAAGGAATTGAAATGGCACCAGCCAATCTGTCCTGTAAAAGCTAATAATACTTCTCGTCTTCTGTTGGCAATCCTCTCAACTGCTTGGAAGTTGACAGACTTTTAAAAGTTTTGATATAAAAAAAGAGAATAAAATGCATAATAGTTTTTTGTTGCAATATGAATTGTCTGAATTTTGAATTTAGCACCTTCATCATTGTGAACAGGGTAGCCAGTTTATAAGCACAGTGGGAAATATAAACATGCCAAAACCCTAAAATTAAAACAATCAATAAATTACAGCGTGATACAAATTCAACCCAAATCTTTTATTTTATAAATAAAATTTCCTTTAATTTCCCAAAAAAAAACACAGAAAAAGTCCAAGATTTAAAAACAGGATTGCATCAGACCAGACGGGTGTTTGTGATAGTGACTCCACCTCCTGTAGTTGGACAGTTTGAGGGTGGAGTCCAAGCAGAACGCTCTACGACCATTAGGACTAATGTGGCAATTTGACAGAGCACCCGAACGTTCCACTGCAGCGCTGGGTTAATGTGGTGTCCAGTTTCATTTCCTGGTTATTAGCGTTGAGTGATTACGACAGCTTTTCTGGGAGTTAAATTCCCACTGCTATTTGTTCTCTGCTGCTGTGTGAAAAACCCTCCACACACACACAGAGAGAGAGAGAGAGAGAGAGAGAGAGAGAGAGAGAGAGAGTTTGTCATCAGAGCTTTATCCTCATTTCTCACTTTCTCTTTTCTAATCTTTCATTTCTAACCCCAAAGTAAATGCACTGGAGAAGAAAGAGAAGACGGGGCAAACTAGACGCTCTGAGCAATTATGGTGACAATAATGAAAGTGTAACACATATTTCACCTTTTAAGTGAATCATCAACAGTAAGCCATGCCAGTGGAATAGCTCTGTGGATGGCAATGTTGGCCCAAACTGAAAGATCTTAACGTCTACTTGACGGATTTCTGTGACATTTATAGACCGTACTGACTTTGGTGACGCAGACCTCCTCTTGCACCACCATGAAGTTGACGTCTTTGAGTTAAATGTGTGTGGTCTTAAATTACTTGACAACTACAACTTAAGTGGGACATTTGCTCCAGATATTCAAGGTCCCAAGAGGATGAATTTACAACACACAGTATGCATATTGTTTACTCTTTCTACATTGGAGCTGAGCATCTCAACATCATATTTTGTGGATTCAGGCAGCAGTGTGATTAATAAATTCTTTCGTACAATCTTTTGTGTTCAAAGTATTTCACTAATTGACTCCTGTCAAGCTAATTCTTTCTTCATTGTGCTGTGATCCTTCATTTCGCAAAGGCTGAGTCACTCAAAGTCACCCAGAGAGTAGAATGAATAAAAAGATGATGTTATTATTGAGCAACAAAGCCTGCATGGCATGAGAGATGGGTCAACAATGGTTCAACAAAACGTGTAATGTGTCGGGAGACCCGCCGGACTCCTTTTTACACAAGAGGAATTCATTTTCTTTCTGGCAGCAAAACATGCTGAGCTGTCAGAAACTCCTGTAAAACACTTTTAAGGATGATCAACTCCATAAGACACACTAAAGGCACAGAAACATGGTGGCCAAGAGCAACATTAAGGCTACTTACAAACGTCAACGCAACATTTTCTGTAGGAGCACAACGGTACTCAGTCAAAAGTAGTATCTGCATGTTGTGATATGTAAATGAAGTGATGTAAAGATATGTATATAGTTGATAGTCACACCATATTGTATTTAAATAAACCACAAACAATTTCATTACAAAGGCAAGATGGGACAATACGTTGTGGTAAATTGAAGAGGGTAAGTTTATATTATTATGTGGATCTTCGTTAACGCAGCTCAGTTCATTTTAATTGATTGCAGTCTGCTGGTAGGCAGAGCAGGTCGTTAGGCATCATTGCTTGCAGGTGCAGTTAGCTTATATAAAACCTTTCAGTGCATTTGAGCTGGTTGGTCATTTTGGGGAGTGAAGTGAGACAGTGTCTGATTTCAGTTCTCTCTCTTAATTTATGTTTTTGGTTGATTTAACTTTGAAGTCAGTGTGAATCCTGAGGAGGGCACCTTGTGTGTGTGTGTGTGTGTGTGTGTGTGTGTGTGTGTGTGTGTGTCACTGCCATCTAGTTGTATTTATTTGTGGTTTAAAGAAATACAATTTCACCATTAATTGATCTTTTGGAAAAAAAGGTCCAACTCAAAAACAACAAGCAAAAGGGCCTCTGAGGCAAAGACAAACATTGGGCATATTGGCTCCTACAATGCCACCCCTTATTAACTGTTACCATAATACAAGTTAAGATGTACACAAATTGCATCTATATTATTACAAAAGACCCTGAGCTGGGGTTAGTGTAACCCTAAACCTAACCCTCAGCCCTAATGCCACCCTCCACACCAGAACATCTTCCCAAGACAGTGGGATGTTAAGCGTTTGTACTCGCAACTATGGCTAAATGAGCCCCAACACACTATCTTATAATTTATCTTCCTCCTGCTCTCCAGCAGCGGTATAAATCAATGCTCTGATTACAGCTGCGTGGTCATAAATAAGCACAAATAATCTGCTGCAATAAACATTTATTCAGCTTCTTTTCTCTATTCAAGGAAAATCTACTTCCTCACAAACCTTTTAAATTAAGACTATCTCTAAAATGAGCCATTAAAAGCAGCTGTTTTCCAGAGAAAAGGGAGATAATTTCTGGCTAATGGAACACCTTTTATACTGTGTGTGTTTGTGGAAACATTGGGGTAAGACCGATGCATCAGCCTGCCACATTAGTTTATTGACCTCTAAAGCCTGGCAGCATGTGAGGTCCTCTGGTAATACTAGTCCTGGCCGCATAGACCTTTTTATATGGCTTCTTCATTATAATTATATGAAAAGAATGTTGGAAAGCCCAACAGTTGGTTTAAGAGCGCTCAAATGTTTTTTCCCCTAACCCTCACTCAGTCAAGCCTGATACTCCTACTATAGCGAAGGCATAGCGAAGGCATGATCCACCCTACCACCCTACTGTGATATGCCACAGACACCCGTCCCCAGTGTGCAGCACCGGAAATGAATGTTAACCATAGTGGTGTCAGATTGGAATTATATATATATTTTTTCATCCTGTCGATAGGGGCGTCAGATCAGAAACCACTTATGTGCCATTCTGCCATTTCACACAGTCTCACCTTCCCACAAACAAACAGAATTAGCAGCTGTCAGTCCTCCTCTCTTTCTTGACCGAAGCCATTGGTCTCCTCCCTTGTTTCCTGACATTAGCTATCGAAGTCTCGTATGCCCCCTCCCTCGTTGCCTTTGATGCCTCTTCCTCTCCGTCTCCTGCCACCTGCGAGCACCCCGTTTAAATTTAAAAGGGCCCAGAGGACTCTCAGCCGGGCTGTAAGGAGCTCTCTGCTGCCCTGACCTGGATAATATGTGGCTCTTTTAATAACGGGTAATGAAACTCACCACCTCGGCACTTAACACTGATGTCTCTCTCTTTCTGCTCTTCTCGGTTTTCATCTTCACTTCATTCATTTTGAATTATTTTATCTATTTCAATTTATCCATGTCTCTCTCTCTTAATCTCCGTCTGTCTCTCTGAGGTGTCCTAAGGGAATCTATAAACGGTAATTATCTCCCTCTCAGACCTGTCTATCTGTCTGAGACGCGCGCGCGCACACACACGCCCTTATCATTCTATTCCATCACTGAATGACACGGGGTGAATCAGCGTTGAACTGATGTAACACGGTTAACGCCTGGCTGCCCGAAATGCATCACTGTCCCTTTCCTTTTACTAATTGGGGGGATGTTTTGATTGCAAAACACATTCTTTACTTTAAGAGGCTGACTTTGAAAATGTACAATTTAATTGGAGCTCGGCTTCCTAGGTGTTGGTACTTCCAAAAACAGACAATCGACAAGCATGCTCACTAAACAGGCCGATTTTACAGGTGTACCGAAGAGCGAAAACTGCTGCCTCTAGTCGTCTCTTTCATCTTACAACTACGTGCGAATTCTAAAACACCTTTTGAGACTTTCCAGAAGTGCACACCATAATCTCTATTTGTGTGATTCATCTCGTCCAAGGAGAGCGAGACAGAACTCGTACTAACATGACTACGTTAGGACGACACCAGATTGAAAGCGCATTTTGTCCCCCATGTCTTCCATTGGAGAATTGTTCGGAAGGAGCCTCATCATGGCCACTGTGAACAGGAAAAGTTATTACAGGGACCAATAACGAATAAGGAAAATTCCTGATTTGTGATTTTGGGCTGTACAAAATAAATTTAATTTAATTAAATGTGGGTGTTCCGCCCATTCGTACCAGTTGACATATAAATGACATGACAATTTGGAGAATTTGGAAGTAATTTTGCAAGAAAGCCCTTTGCGGCGCTCTGCACAAGTGACATAGTATAAAATGTGAAATGAGACTTCTGGTGGACAGGTTAAACAAATGACTTGCAAGCAGACCGATGTTCGAGACCAGTGTCCCGAAGTGTTGGTGTTGTTTTTTAGTTTGGTTTCTGACTGCTGTTTGTGTTTTCCTAACGTTGTTTGCATACGTATTTTTAAGCCGAGCCTTGATGTTTTTCCTCAACCTAACGAAGCCGTTTTGTTGCCTAAACATAATCGGAACCACATCACTGTAACAGTGTGGTATTAAATGACACGTGAAAAGCCTAAAGTGCATAATAATGACAAATGACAAAAATGTTGTACTATTTGTACGACTTCCCATGAGATTGGGTTACAGAATCATATGAATATTCTCAAAAGTAGATCCAAGCCAACCTTGGAGGCCAAAGATGTAATCTCGCTCTGTAACACAGGCCCCACAGGCATTTACATGCTTTTCAAGCTTGAAGACAGCCTCATGCAACATTACTCCTGTTGAGTAGAACTAGATGCATTTACATAAAGTATGCGTCAGGAAACTGGCCACATTAACCATCCACAGACCACTGACTGTGGTATGTCATCAGATACAAATTAATATCATTCTCAAGGGCCTTTACATTGCAATATATTTTCTTCATTTTCCATCATCATACTTTTACCCAATCGTATCAGCCACTCGTGCGTTGGTGAGGCAACCTAATTGTTTTAATTCCCAGCATGTCCAAGACCCCTCTGCATCTCATCACATGTGCCAGTCGATGTTGAGAGGGCCGTTCCACGTAAAAGTGACGTCAATGCAAACTGTGTGTGTGTGAGTGTGTGTGGCTTGCATGCTAACAGCTGGGGAGGCACATCAAAGCCCAAGGTTTGATCATATCAGCTCTTTCAGGGATCAGATGAACAAAGCTCCTTAATCTGACTTTCAGCATCAGTTTCGGTCACTGCAAGGACTCAATATTTTCACATTGTTTCCTCTGCACTACTCTCTGTTGTGATTGCTGCTGATATTGAAAACCTTCAACTTGGCAATTATGAACTATTTAGTGTTATATACAACTAATAGGCAACAGGGGTTTAAAAAGAAAAGCCCCCAAGATGGAAAGATGAGCTTACTGGGGCGCACAAGTAGGTTGTATTTTCCAAATAAAAGCCCCAAAAGGTAACAGCAGCTTAAGGCAGTCCATCTAACTCTCTAGTTTTATTGGTGATTTAATTGTTCTACTCCAGTAGGATTGTCATGGGCGGTTCTGTGCCTGACAAACCTGCCTGCTGGGAGCAAGGTTTAAAAAAAAATACAGACCCTTTTAATGACTTGATTTTTAGGAGGTGGAGTGTATTTTACACAGCAAGTCTCAACATTTTAGCCCTCCCACTCTCCCTCTAAATCCCACTGCTGCATTTTGGCATAACAGCTCAGGAAAACTGATAACCAGCAGAGGGTGGTGCTGCAACATTACACTGACCTGCTGTTCAAAAAAGACAACAAATGAGCAAAAACAAGATGGTTATATCTAAAGGAATTTAATGAAAGTGAGGAGGTGATGTGTAGGTGCTTGATTCAAAGAAGGGATATGAGAGTTAAAAAGATTAGACCATTTATTCCACTCAATTCATTTCCAAGGTTACCGACACAATCTGAAGGGCTTGCTGCCTGTTTTCACTCTGCCTCTTCCTGCTTTTCATGCATATTTCATGGATATACGCCTCTTTTAGCAGGGAATTATATTTGGAAAATGGATAAACAAAAGGGATTTGATTATCCAAACTGAACTAAGTAGAGTTCAAACCTTTTATTTAGAGACCACAAGCTTGCAGGGATACTCTAAATATTTCTCTTTCACCCATCTTCAGGGACGACAACTTGGCTTGCATGTTAATGCTTGTAAATTTATTTTGCTCAACTTCTTTTTATTGTTGAAGTTTGGGTGTACATTTTTAGCAAAGTACTGCCTCGTGTGATGATTCAGCAGAGCACAGGAAAGTATAATTCTGATCAAGGTACTGAAGAATGTTGCCCATCTTGTCATTGTCTCAGTCCACTAGATTGATAAATTAACATTTGTTTCACAGATGTAGTTTACATTGCCATCGGCATGAAGAAAAAGCTTACCTTCCAGGACAACGTATCCTTATACAACAGTTTGTATGATATCTTATGAAAAGTTACTAATTTTTCCTGCGTTTTCCAACAAAACCCAGCAGGACGTGTCAATTTTCCGCTTGTTATATGCGTGCCACAGGAGACCAGCCTGCCTGGGAACAGCATGCAGAATGCCAGAAAGGCAACAACTATACATTTAGATATATCAAGCAGAGGCAACTGCTGCTACCTGGCAGGTGTTTGTGATTCAAAAAACCAATTGTCGATTGTCTGTCCGAGTCAGAACAAATTGGTGGGCGCGCCTTGCTCTCACCATCCACTTATACTGCGGGAAGTATTACAGTGCAAAGCCTGATGCGTCTCACACAGTCGATAAAAGGGGGCCTCCGTGCGTCCATCTCCAACGCCAAGGGGAACTGACCAAGCAGTGGTATTTAAGTTTGGAGTGAGAAAACATTGGAACAGCGGCCTCCTGGGTGAAAGTACAAGAGCTCTGCATTGAGACATAAATACTTTGTGAGAGTGAATCTCTAGATTATTGATTTATCTTCCCCCACATCCGTGTCTCATGTCTTCACTGAATTATATTTGTTATGTTTTAATTTGCATCTTCTATCTATATAATGTACTGTAAATAATAATAAGTAAAGTCTTGGTTGACATACAGTAAGCTCTATATATGTATTTCTGGAGGTCTTCTGCTGGTGCCAGCTGATAGGACTGCGAAGCAATAAGAAAATAAAATCCTGGTCTTTATTTGTAAAGACAGTGGCTGTGTTTGGGGTGGGGGTGGAGTGCAGTGGAGTGCACAGGCCAGGAGATCTCTCAGGAATGATACGCTCCCAGAAACACCTCTCCTTCTTTTTGTTCTTGAACAGAACACTTTACTGTTTGCATGCATAGATATTTGTTTTGCATTTCACGCTCCAGCAATCACACTTAAACAAACCAACTCTCTTCCCTCTCCTCGTGTTCTCGCTATATTTTGGCGCACCCCTTTTTATCTCATTTTGTCTGCCTCCTGCCATCCTCCTTTTTCTGTCTCCAAGCTCCTCTCCTTCAGCCCATTCCAGGTTTAAAAGCCACACGTCTAATGCTGCTTCGCTATATCTTTCTACAGTGCGGCTGCTATAAGCCCTGAGCACATCCCTAATATTTCTCATTGCTGTCTCAGTATCAGCTGTGTTCGGTTCTGTGTATTCAGTGCCAGCGCTGGGTTGGGTGAACTAAATCCCGAAGGGTGACAGAGAGACAGAGATGGAGAGAATGGAAGAAAAGGAAGTGAGGCCTTTTCTAAAATCCCCTGCAGACTAGCCTGTACCATTCATCTGGATGCTCCCATAACTGCCCTTTTTTAATGACATTTGAGAGGGAAAAAAGCAGCTTTGACTCTTCAGCCCAGGAGGGAACCAGGGGATTATAACAGAGCAGTGGAATATTTTTGTTTAAAGAAATAACTTGCAGTTTCAGTCATTGATGCTGAGCAAAGGTGTGCAGGTACCGAAATAAAAAGCTTTTTTATGAAATCAAACAGCCTCATTGGAGTAATTTGACACTTACTTCATTAAAATTAGCTTGAATTTACTGAGACATTGAACTTATTTCAAGTAAATCTTTGTTCATATCCTGTATGTCAAAATTATAAATTTGCCAAAGAGGGTTTTATCATTATTTGACATTCTCCATCCTTCAGTGTAAAGCAAACATCATCTTGAAATTCTTTATGAATTCACAAATTAGATAAAAAAATGTAAGCTATTAAATGACTCCTTGATTGCTTTCCCCACAGTAAATATCTTTACAAGTGAATCACAAGTCGCTCACAGGCAGTTAAATGGCTGTAAGAGTCCCTGTGGCTGTCCCCTGACATTTTATAATTAACAGTAAACCTCAAACGTCTCCATTTGCAATCATGACCCGCAGCTGACGGCAGCAACTTACTACCTGGATGTCGGAAGTCATTCTGTAAAAAGGACATTACCTTGATAATGCCACAACTTGAAATTGGCATCATTAAACTGTTGCATGAAAAAAAAGAGAGGTGTTAAAACAAAAACGCATTTTTGGATATATTACACTATTTTACTAAACTGTCTGGTCTCTTAAAAGTGAACTACGAAAAATATTATACTGTAATTCGTAGGTATATAAATATTTTTTGGGTTATCCACGTAATCATGAACAAGGAAGTATAAAGACTGCAAAAGCCCACACAGCGCGGGCGGGAGGAATGGGTCCAACAAACGATGGTTGGCTGTTCATTCCCGATGTGAAACAAGAGGTCAACGGTGATTTATTGGTCACGTGGTTATTTTAACCCAAACCACGATCTTTTCCTAAATCTAACTAAGTAGTTTCCTTTTGAAGAAAGAAGTTTATTTTGAAAAGACAGTGAGCATGTAACGAGCAAAAATTGACACGTGCTGCAGGACTTTCTGAGGAAAACGCAGTGAAAACGAGGAGTAACTTTTAGCAACATATCATATGAACCGTTGTGTGAGGATACGTTGCGTCTTTACATACAGTACATAATGTGAAAGATTGAGAAAACATTACTCCCCAATAAAAGGTTTCACACTTTGTTTTCATGCCAATTATTAGATGTGATGTTAAAATAGACTATTTTGTCATTTTCTTTACTTTTTAGGTTTGAAGCCAGACAATCTACTTGTGATCCTTCAGGGGACACGCTGTCACCCAAACATGTAGAATGATTGTCAAATATTGTTTGGGACTTCTGAGAAATACAGTCCGCATGTATATACCCACAGTATATCATCAGCTTGGTGCATGTGGAGCAGGAGCACAGGAGCAGAAGAAAATGAGCTGCAGAATCAATCCTTATTCTGTGAATTAGTCTGCTCTTCGTTCCCAATGAAATGACCTTCATCAGTGCAAATCCAATTTGAGTCGCAAAGGATTTTCATTTTCATTCTGTCTGACTGACGTTTCTGCGGTGGAGGGGAAGGGACGTGGAACAGAATGAGACACAGTGTAGAGATGATTTCATTCCATTTTCTCTGTCCTGACATATTACCGCGGCTGTGTTACCATATTGCTGAATAACCTCAAATAGCAGCATGGTATGTGCATCCATCTGTCTGTATCTAAATATTCCTGGTCCACTGGCTGCGGTCCAATTTCCTGTAGCAGAGTGATTGACATCGAGTCATGGGATTTCATTCTTAAGTTTGTGGCGGTCGTTGAGGAGGGAAAACGGTGGTGTGAGAGGATGAAAAACTATCGGATAGTTCAGTTTTTAACCTTAATGTTCTGTTTGGGGTCCTGGAGAATCGAGGTCATCTGTAACAACTCAGAAAACATGCTGAACATCGTTTTATCAGCTTGAAACTTCTGGCCTTAAACTAGTTTAATGAGAATTGAACATAGTTTTGAACAGATTACGACTGCCATTGAAAATGATGCATTAATGAGCTGTACAACATGGTTAAATACAATAGTTTACAATAGCTCTGTCTGTGATTGGTGATAATAGTATTTTATATTCAGCACCTCCCACATATATCTCTTTCTGGATTCTTGTTTTAAGAGTTTTGGACCGGTTTGTTCATAACGGGTCTAACAGAGAATTACACATGCAAAACATAAAACAATGGGCAAATTAATGCTTTATGATCGCTTCTGTATTTTGTAACCTTTATCAAATGGGCAACCCTTTTCTTTAGGTTACAACTCAAATACATGTTGGGCTTTATGAACGTTTGGGCAGAAATAAACATGGATACATGAAATCCATACATGATGGATACAACATTTATTTTGCATTATAAATAAAACCAATGTCAACAAAACACAAAGGTTAAAGGGATATTTCTGTCAGGACAGACAGTAGCCACTGCCCCCCCCCATTGACCCCACCCCCCCGC
>NW_022280075.1:1232322-1269342 GCF_004355925.1 Anarrhichthys ocellatus | reverse complement strand
TCTGATGGTACTTTGTCCCCTTGTGTGTAGTTCTGCATGGTGCTATTTTAATTTAAGAATTACAGTCATGCAGCTAACTCGTATCCTGTGGTCCTGATCAGCTTTTGGCAGAAAACCTAAGACAACCTGCGCTGTTTCTAAATGCATCGTGGCAGACGAGTGCAGTTGTCTTTGTGCTTAATACAGTGAGATGGAAGGAAAACAGCAACTGTCTTAAAACCACAATTCAATTAATCTGCGAGCTTTCCCAACTCCTTAGAGAAAGGAGAGGAGCTTGAGCCGTGGATCGTCCTCTACGCACAGGTCCAGTCAAGATAATGAATAGCTCATTGAATAATTCATTCTGAGGCACAAGTCAAAAACATAAGCTAATATGTTTTTTCTGAGTATGATGGATGAGGAGAGTCCCCAGCACAGCATAGAATATTAAGTCTAAATGACTGAAACATGAGGTGAAATGTTAATGGATTATTTACCTCTAGGACAGGGCGTCCAGAGAGAATCCTACGGGGTTCTTCTGTGATTCGTAAGACGCCCTGTTCCGACTTAAAAGAAAACTAAATGTACTTGAAGAGCCTAAAGTGCTGCGTTGGAAGTGTTGGTTTAATTAATTGATGATGATGGCAAACAAGGTGAATGTGAATGATGAAAATGTTCATGTTAAGCAAGCTAGGAATGTGGATTTCATTGGTTGACGCAGTGCAATGACAGATATCATTTTGAGTTTTTACAAAAGTTGAGCCTGGCTAAATGTTTTGTTTTTCTCTCTCAGCCAAGAGACCGTTGATCGTGCCCCGTGTCAACGAGAAGTCAATGTTGATTTATTTGTCAGGTAACTTCTGTACTTAATAAGTAACGTCACTTCCGTTATTATCTGAACCTAAACATATAACCAAGTAGTTTTGTTGCTTAATCCTAACTAAATTGCATCCTGTTAAGACGGAGGTTTATTTTGAAAAGACTGTCTTTAATGAGCAGAAATTGACACGTGTTGGTGGACTTTTGAAGGAAAAGAAAAATAGGTTGGTTGCCAAAACCTTTGGTCAAAATTGGTGTAGACTTGAGATATCCTGACTTTCCAGCCTACATGTTTACTGTGACCGTAGTGGGGCGTCTTGTTTTGATGCTGGGCTACTCAATGCATTAGAAAGTGGCGCCAAGGGTCCTGACTAAGCATCGGCATGTGACGAGTTTAGATGAGAACTTGTTTAGTTACTACACTTTCCTGCTTTTCATATAATGCACCTTGATCGTGTTTCTCATTATGGCGTCCCTGCTTGGTAAATGCCCATGTCTTTCAACCTCTACGCCTGTAACTCAAGGTTCAATACACGCCGACTGTCTCACCTTCTCTGCATATGTTTTGGACTCTGGAAGGAAATGCCGAAGCCCAAGAAAACCCTCACTAACACGAGGAGAAGATGCAAACTTGACCCACAGAGTAATGCTTTCCCATTAAACGTACAAACAACCACATAGCTGAGCTGAGAATATTGGTCCTGTGTGAGTCTACATTTTTAAAGTCATTATTTGTTTCTGCAAGGATTCCTTTGCTTTTTTTCGGCACTATTATTCTTCCTCCTGTGCAGACATCATCGAGGCTGTATGTGCCGTAAATTATTAATGAAATATTCAGGAGGCTCATTTAGCTACACAGCATGGAGATCCATTTGCGGGAGGCACCAGCGCAAATCCATCAAAAGAAATTAATGAGATGGAATACATTTTTTTTTGTCTCAACAGGTGCAATACAAACGTCTTGGCTGCCTTTAACCTGCTTTTAGTGCTGAAAGAATTCTTGGAGTCTGGTCAATAAATTTGATTCTGTGTCTTCTGTTTCTGTGGCATGTTACTCTGTAAACCTTAAAACATCTGGTTTTATGTTACTTCTTATCCTTCAACAAGCCGGGTCATAACTCTGTTATAAAACCATTTGGATTCATTGTCATTTTTTTTACATGTTTGTTTTTGTAGCCTTGACTTTCTTTGTTGCTGAGTTCTGATGCGCTCCATACGATCTATTGAATCTGAGGTTCAAACTCGACCTTGCACCACAGAAACTGGACCAGAGTGATGAGCGGAGGTTGAAGGATCAAGGCGACATCAAACAGAGCTTCTATTTGAGTGTACAATATCTAGAATGAATGGCCATTTCACTGTTATTTACGTGTTATAAGTCAGTTCAGACCTATCATAGTGCAAAATTGAAGTTCTAGGACTTCTTAAAGGTCTTTAATTAGCTCCTTGTGTTGAGTGATAACATCCTGCATGAATAGACGTTATGAAAAATGTGGTTATTGCACATGAGATATTTCTATATCTGTGTGTGTCTGTGCTCAACTGAATGGATTTCAAGTGGGCTGGGTCCTGTTGAATGTGAACGCAATGTAGAGTGGTCGAGCACATCCAAAGTAAACGCTGTAGGCAGGTGCTGGACCAAAAACAAGACCGCAAGAAAAACACCTTTTTGATTTATATTTTCAGTGAACGTGAAAGAAATTACTCATCAATACGCAGGAGAATAAGAATCTTTTTTTTTTTTTTAAATCAAATGTAGAGAGATGAGTAGATGAACTCACCTTTTTGTTAATTACCTGCAGCCTTTGAGTGACAGTGAGCAGCTCTTAGTGAATCCTCTGGACTGCCTCTAACTTCTCAGAATAAATCACGCCTTTTTGCACCAAAAGTAGTTCTAAAGTTAGTAAAGTTAGTACTGATATTCTGATATTCTCCTTATTTTTAGGACTCGTAACTATGCCAGTAAGGACATATTTATAGCCGTGGGATGTTTTGTGAATCCCCCCCCCCCCCCCGCTCTTTTGTTTCAAGACTGTGAGCACTCTGAATGGTACAGAACCAAATAACCCTTCTGCACCACTGTGGCTCTGCCTGGTGTGACAAGCTCTGCGGTGCTGAACCACATAATGGTCCTCAGCTCAGGGTGCAGTGGGAGCTCCTGCCTGTACAGCTTCTCATCAGGACACTGGCGACACACTGCCCTGGTGCAGAGCGAGTGTGTCTGTGTGTGTGTGGGGTTGAGTTCAGAAGTTGCAGAGGTTGTTAGCTGCTGAATGGCAGCTCAGAGATTACATGGCAGCGCAGATTGGTTGCTACTGCACGCCTGAGGCAGAGAAGTCAGCACAGCAAGATGCATTGTTTATGCCACTCGCAAACATGATGCTCTGGAGGCAAACATAATAATCTCATTGTTGGAGCTAAATCTCATGGGGCAAAATCTCACCAGGCAAAGTCAAGTAAGAGCATTTTCCTTAGAGCGCTAATTAACTAAAAGGCTAATTTAAAATGGGCAAAAAGGAACTTTTATCGTTTGTCGCATTTTTTTAAATCAGCGACTTTTTTTATTGAGCTGGAAATGTGCCAAGTCAAATTATAGCCCATGACTTGATGGGAGGGCAGTGTGCCACAGAAAACAAATGTTCACAACTCTGCAGGAATGTAGTCTTCTGCATTATTTATCTATTGTCATTGCTGTTATTCCTCACATTCAGTACTTAGAATAAACTTCTCTGAGAGCGCGTCTTGCTAACAACTGCTTTCCAAGCAATTTGTTAGTAATTGGCGTTGTCATTGCTCACTTCTGGCATTTTGTTTGATTGCAAGTGGATGTTGGAGGAGCACCAATTATTTGACAATTTGCCAATTCCATGTGAAATGATGTCAATGAAGGAAAAATCTGCCTGTTTGTTGTCCTACCTGATTCATGTACCATGGCAGGTGCACGGGGATTGATATACAGGGCAAACATCGCAGCTGGAAAACATCGTAGACCACAAGTTAAAGCACCAGCCATCACTTAGTTTTGAAACACAGCTTCGAGAATGTTCTGCTTTCAGCTAGAAAGTTGGCATCTTCCTCTGTGCTGTAACTGACCAATGCAACCTTATTTAACATTTCACAATATCCTACGAAAGCCAGCAATACGTATCAATTTCCGGTCATTACACGCATACATTCCTTTCAAAATAACCTCTCTTATAAGGAAACAACTTGGTCAGGTTGAGGAAAAGTTTGGCGTTTATATTAAAATATCTACGGAGGTGCCGTTACTGAAGTACGCCAGTTATGTGACAAATAAATGAACGTTGACTTTACATGGGGAACAGCGGTCTCCTGGCTGGAAGAATGCCGTTTACTGGACCCATCCACCACCACTCCCTCCCGCCCTGTCTGACTTTTGTGGTCTTTATACTTTCTTGTCTACGATTGTGTATAACCAACTAAAAACATTCGTCGGCTATCTACAGGCATCTACGAATGCTGGATAAGACCACCATGACACAAATTGGTGTGGGAAGTTTGCAAAGACTAATTTCACAGCATTCAACCATCTGTACATGAACATGTACCCCTCTGCATGCATCCATGTGGCTGGATTCTATTATTTTTACTCGTATAAGTTATTTATCACGCAAAAATACAAAACATTTCTCCAATAAGAGAATCCTGCCGTGTTTCTGTTTTACATAATTTCAAATGCAATTGTCAGGGTTTTAAACTGTTGGTTTTGTCTGGACTGTTTACCATTGCAAAGTTCATGAATACGTTTTCTTTTCTCTATGATTCATGCAGTAGAAGGGAACTCTTGTTGACTCTATCTACACTTTTGTTAGCCGGCTGTAAACTGTATGATCTGAGCAGCTTCTTATCTGCGTGATGCCAAGACATCTCCACTTCTACGGAGAGACTGACTTTCTCTCTAGCGAGCGTGATCCTGCGTCGAGGTCATCACCAGTGCAGTAGAGAACTACACAGAGTACACAGAAAAACACACACACTTTGCTCATTAACTTGCAGTACCCAGCCACAGACATGCAGACACACACAAAATGTTATGATGTATATTTTATGCTCTGTTGGCACTCTCTATATACATCCTACCACAGCCAAGCCTGAATGAAACATTCATACAGTGGGTCCCATTTACATATCAAGCAACCCTCCACATCTAAATTTGGTCTTCTGCTCCTCTCACAGTCTCCCTCACCAACCACGTACGGGTTGTCTTCCACAGTTCTCATTGTTTGTGAGCCCAGAAGAATCATTGTTGTTCTAAAAGTGTGTCCCTGCATCTTGAAGCACAACAACAACAACAAAAAACAGACTTAATACTGGAGCGGAGAAAAAAAAAAGCTCAGACGAGGTGACTGCTCTTGGGGAATAAATGGAAAACATTTCTAAGAACCTACAGTCGTAGAAGGTGAAACTGTTTGCCCTGCACTGCAAATCAAGTCTAAATCAGGTCTACTCTAAATCATTGTCCTTCACAGATAGAGATAGAGGCCCAGACACAGGTGAAGATTGCCGACTCATTATCGGGAGGTCAAATGCCCCGGACACGTCTGTGCAAAGATTGGGGTTTATCTCATTAATCCAGAATTAAAGTAGAGTTACTTTTGCACAGGTTTTGATCAAGATTGTCTTGTACTTTAAAAAGTCAGGAGTGATAGATTGGTGTCTTTGTCCTGGCAGAGATTTTTGGGGGGCAATTTAGGAAAGCATCCACTTGAAAATGCAGTATAAATTAGCAAAACAGTTTTTGATGGATGTCCGTTTCTGTTTTGAAACGCGGAAGAATTTGCCCTTCTGCTGAATGTATTGTCTAGCATGACTCTAATTATAGTGTGGCTATTGTTAGTTATTATATATCATATTTTTTACCGTCTGACTGAAAATCTGTGTACATTGGTGGCACTAAATGCACTGAAAAAAGTATCTTATAAAACTGGACACACTTGAAGGACTCACATGTGCAGTCTTTTTATGTATTAGGCTAGCATAGCTAACTTACTTTTACTCATGTTAGCATTTTTTACTACACCCGTTAGCCGGATGCAACGCAATTTCGTTGCCATGTGAATAGTGTGAGATGAAAAAAGTTAATGTTGGGTCTTGAATCTCGTTTGTAACCATGTACAATTGTTTCTTTTTTCAAGCATCTTATTCTTCTCTACTTAACAGCTGCCAAAGCCCTGTGGTCTTTACCTCATATGCACTGCAGAAAGGACTATGTCATTTTTTTTTTTTCAGTAATCCGACGATTTGGGTCACAGCAAGAAGAACTCAAACTCAAAGTTAGTTTGCCCCTTTTCCTCAACTGTTTTAACACTGTAATTGCTTACATTGCTATCCTCCACACAATTTAGAAAGTCATTATACATGAGTCATGCAGACATGAGCCACTGATGGTGAGAGATATTTTTAAGCTTTACTTTAGTGGAAGTGTTTGTGAAAACCCCAGTACGTAATGGGATTCCTGCAGTGACAACCTTTCAACTTAAAAGCTAGGAGGTTGTGTTTGGTTGAGAATACACTTCCAGGTATTCTCATACTTAAAACCTTCTTTTGTCTTTGATCATAATTGAGCCAATTAAAACAGTACTACTACCTCCTTATCAGAATCAGAATCCGGTTTATTGCCAAGAAGGTTTCACATACAAGGGATGTGCGTAGGTTTACCACATGCTGTTTTGCATGTATCAATTTCTGCTAGTAACATGCATACACTGTCTTTTCAAAATAAACTTCAGTGTTCTGACACTTTACTTTAATCGGGGTTTGGTTAACGTCAATAAGATAGTTATTAAATAGGCTACGTTACACACAAAAGTCAGGTCTGTTACGTAACCTACCTTGCGTAACTTAACATGCAAGTTAAAATAAGTCTACATTCAGTTTCACACAGGACAAAAACGCGATCTGAATTTGTGATGTGCATTATTTGGTCTTTGCAGTACCTGTTTTCAAACTTTGTCCTTGAGGGAAAATATGACTGACTGTTTTACAGATTATTAAGCCTCCTGAGGCAAATTTGACTTGACTTTTTCTTTTTTTCTATATTCTCAAGGGGAAATTGTAAAATGATTAAGACACAAAAGACCTATGAGTAACTGAGTAGGCAAGATTTTAATTAAAACCCCAAATGCGCTTTATTTATACTAACCAGTAAAAGTTATTTTCCATTGGTTCTTGCTAACCCTTAGCAACAGTGCCATCATTTGTGTGTGTGTGTGGCTCGAGGCTTTTTTCCTCTATCTGTACCTCCAAAGGCTGAAGCATTTGTATTTATACCGGAGGCTTGCTGAACCTGTATTTTCATCCATACCTCTAAGGTTGCTTCCATCTGTATTCCCAGACATGCGTCCATACCTGACAGGCTCTGTGTTTTTTACTCCTTTACACCTCAAAGGCTTCAGATGGATGGATTTCCCGTTGCTCGGGTGTAAATCTTTCATGTGTGAAATTGTCTGTGCTTAAAGAAGCCATCGGCGGTGCTGAAGAAGCTGTCTGCGTTGCTGTCGTTGACAGCCTGTAGTGTCACATTACTACCAGAGATCAGTCACATCAGCTGTTTTCATTCAATAAACAAATAATTTTACAACTGTGTCTTCACATTTTGGCTGTCGCCATAAATCTTACATAAGTCGACAAGAAGATTTGTTTTCTCAGCTAGATTTGATTATGAAGGGTGCATATTTTTGAAGATGAATTAATTAGCCGTTGTGATGATCAGTGTCGGGGCAGTATCTAATAGGTAGATGCATGTTGATGGAGAATAACATCTGTTTTAGTTCTTCCCTTTTCTCTTGTAGCCATGTACCTGTATTCCTCCTACAAAGGTCCAAACACTTACTGTCTCACACACTTATCCCACCAGTATCTGACCCACCAGCTGCAACCCCAGCTGGCTGACTGACATTTTGCCTAATAATTTACAAGTGGTCCATAAGCAGATGTGTGCCAGCTGCTGCCTCAGGGCTGCTCCACTCCCCTCTGGCATGTTGCTACTGCAGGCAGCGCTTTATTTAGACATTGTGATATTTATACTCCAGACATTTGGCTGATGCCGTTAGTCAGAGACACACACAATGCATGACTGCATGTCGGCTCGCTTCAGGATGGCGCGCACACAGTAGATAATCAATGTGCCTTTACTGGAGTCAAACCTGGGTTAAAAGGTTTCTGATCAATCTTATTGATATTCAAAATAGTCTTTCTTCTCTGTCGTTTTCTGTTAAATTCAAAGACACCGACGTCAGCTGTGGACACAATCAAACACAGAAACCCTGCACACACGCATTATTGAATTTGTGTTGTTTTAATGGAGCCTGTTTTGTTCCAGATGTCACCCTTAAGATGTTTAAAGTGAAGTCATAATGCAGCATTGAAGAACTGCAGGTCTCCACAGTTGAAATATGGCAGCTGTGTGCTCTGACAGTTTAATTACTGTAATCTAAAGACGAATTGTAGCTTAATCTCTGTCATGGTTTGCGATCTGTATTTGCTGCCAGAGGGGAAATGGCATCGCTGCAAATCACACAAGGCCCTCTGGCAGCTGTCCATGTCGGGGCTTTTTGATTTGGTGCAAGTGGACCAGAGGCAGTCGTTCAAAAACCCACTAATGAAGAAAAGTGAGAAGCGCCTTGGTGTTACTCATCATGATTTACAGCGACGTGCTTGACTGTCTGCAAAGTCACACAGAGCGCATAGTTTTTCTGCAGAAAGAGCAAGAATTGCCTCAGAATTGTTGATACTTTATAGAAGAAAAGTAAATGCATGAGAATTTGTCTTAGT
This sequence comes from Anarrhichthys ocellatus, assembly GCF_004355925.1. Classification (NCBI taxonomy): domain Eukaryota; kingdom Metazoa; phylum Chordata; class Actinopteri; order Perciformes; family Anarhichadidae; genus Anarrhichthys; species Anarrhichthys ocellatus. The sequence continues at coordinate 1,260,750 of NW_022280075.1, read as the reverse complement.
TACGCTGGTGCAGAGACAGATTTGCAGCATAGTCAGGGTTTTTCGATTTGATAGAACAGCACATCAGATTTCATTCCAAACCCCAAAGGGAGAAGCAGAGCTGAACAAAACAGAAGCTATTGCACACTTTATATGGTGGCGGCAACAACATCAGCAGTCCTCGAACTGAGAAAGAAAGAGAGAGAGAGAGAAATACAAGAGTCGAAGAACATGATCATGAACTGATCACACAAAAGAGAGAGAACTAGTAGAGGAATGTAAAGAAAAAACTGTGAAAGAAAATACTCCAAGCTAATGAAAAACGCAGAGAACAGGGTTGTATTTGTTTCCAGCATCTGCTAGCTCGACTGGTACGAAATAAGATGTCCCCATTGTTTGAATTGAACTAATGTTGCAGATTTTTGGACATTCCTTCAGGTCAAAACTTAATTTGTTCAATACTTTTTGAGTAATAACTGCTAAACTACTAACTCAGCTGGTAACGTGGCGCCAATTCCCATGTCAACCAATGATTGCATGCTATATTGTTTACCACCTTAATTAAGCATGCTATTGTGTGAGCATGTTTAAAACAAACCAACTATTTTTACATTTATTTCACCAATACTGACGAGACTTTGACCTTTACTTTTATTATTTTTCATTGTTAATATATATTTTTCTTTACAGTGAGCCTTGCGACGCTCAGTGGCTGTCGGTCTTTCTTTCAAACGTTCAGTACATTACATATCAATCTGCACTCTATCCATTTTGAGTAATAATAATAATAGTGTGGGCAGGTCGATTCATTCAATTCGAAACAGCAGCATCCCTCCTATATAATTAGCCAAGACCTTCCATTATGAACAATGATGGTAATTACGCTGGTTAATTGAGGAATTGGACATAAAGTGCTTTGGTTTGATGGACAAGCAAATGAATTTCCAATGCGATGGAAGAGCCACAGTGAAGCAGCTCAACATGTCCTGCTTTCTACGGCATGGTTTCTCAAAGAAGCACGTTTTCCTTGTCAGAGCAGCCAACAGGAACCCCAGATCCCCTCTGTTTTGAAGCTCATATCTCTTGTGGTAGTGAAAAAGAAACATTTAAACCAGTGCTGCTACCACTACAACAAAGATAGTCTGATGGGGTGATGCATTTTAACGCAGTTATGCTTGGGTTTAACAAATACTCTTCTTGTCCTGATGGTGATCAAATTGTGGATGAATGAAAAATCATCTTTGTTGATCGCCACCATGTTCGCATCCTTCATTGGGACATGACATGTTCTGCCCGTAATGATTGCTCTTTTATACTGTTAAAAAACGTCACAGCATTAATGCCGAGAAGCTGTTATCACGAATATACAATACTGTCCATATTCTGTATGCTCAGTAAAAGTAGTAATGGTCCTGCTTATTTTACCGTTCTGTTATTAAAAGCCACCACTCTGCTGCTGCTGTGCCGCCGCTGAGCACCTTAAGTGACAACCCCATTATTTTTGAATCGCGGAGCTGTTCGCCTACATGATATTATCAGCCAACAAAGGTGAAGCCAATTCTCTAATAATAATGTCAGATATGAAAATCAGAATGAAATGTAATGACAGATATGAGCCTGGAGAGTGAAATGAAATAAAAAGTAAATTGCGGCCCGTCATGAATCAAACGGGAAAAAAAAGGTTCCATTCTCAAAGTCAGCTTTTATCCAACTGTTACCGGAAAATATATTTCTAAACAGACTGGGAGTGAACTAGTTTAATAGAGCTGTTAGTCAAATATATGGGGTGAGAGATAAGGTCTGACTGGTTATCGCACACACACAGGCCTTTTGGTGTGGGGCTGAATTAAATACCCATAGAGGGTATGTAATCCATGAGCACGAATACATCTCTTTCTCTCCCTCTCTGGGGAGACGCTTGCTGCCAGTGTGACTAATATCCAAATGCTCCTCCTGGCTTCTGATTCCTTCAGTCCAGGGAGCCAGGAGAGGTGTGACAGGCCTGCTCTGCTGATAACCCATCAGCTGAATAATTACAGCTAACCTGCTTCTCCACAGGGCTTTAGAGCTATAAACGGCCCCGCTGTCACACACTAATGGAAAATCATGGCCGTGGCAGTGTCGCGGCGGCATGGCGCAATTCACGAGGGACCTGGGTGGACGTATTCGGGTCATATCCTTTAGCTCATGTGCAGGCTTCCCTGTAAAAAAAAAAAAGCTTCAATCTACACAGTCGAGGCAAGTTAAAGTCGAGGCAAATGGAATAAGTGATGTGGACTATTTTAACGGTGCTGTAGCTCCAAAATCAGTTGACATGTGAGCTTTAGCTTGCACATGGCAAAGACCAACTGGGCAGTGTGTTTTAAGGGCCTTTCACCGTGCTCTAAAACATATTATTTCCAATGCTTGCTCTTCACCATGACGGCTTTTTGCTGCGTCGAGCAAAGCGCGCCCCTCACAGCGTCATGTCTGAAAGGACCTCCGGTTCTGAAAAGTGAAGCCAGTGCTGAAGTGCCTTAAACATGTATTCTTCTAAACAGGGAGCAACTCCTCTGATTGCAAAAGGGAATTGTGTAGTAGTCTATGAGAAAATGAGCCTACTTCTCACATGATGTATTACCCAGTTAACATTGTGAACATGAATTTATGAGTTCATTTAGTAAATTATGTTCCCATTTAGAGTAAAATAGACCATAAAGCTAGGAATGCTTTCGGGCATCGCTACCTTGTGATTGACAGGTCGCTACCATGGCGTTGTCCGGTCTGGGTGTTGTCCGCGTTTTTGTCTTAGAACTTTAACACTTTCAACATTGTGTTTCTCAGTTCATGAAAGTTAATTGTAACCTTTTTAATATGTTTGATGTTGGGTGGGACAGGCTTGGAGGGCTAGGAGTAAACCAGAAGATGTTAAGAATCCTTCTACTTAGGCTAGTGTAGCAAGGGAATGAGCTACCTCTATCCTCTATCAAATTACAACTTGGCTCACAGTGCTTGTGCTGTACAATGGTGTTTAACGACAGTATAAAAGGTCACACAGCATTCATGATTGCTGAAGTGGAAAGTAAGGCAGGGTGAGTAATGCAGAAATGAAGATGTCTGTACCACGAGCTCATTGTGGTCACTTTTCTGCAGAATAACTTCCTCCTCTAGCTGGGTGATAACCTTTCTCAAGGCAATAGCTAATGTTTGTTGATTTACGTTGAGACTAAATCATCATGGCAATCCCCCAGTGGTTATATCAAATCCAGCTGTGAGCAGGAAGTAAAACTGATCGCTTGTTTTTCATTTGTCAGTTCACTGGAAATTGAAATGATTTGTTTTTCCTATTCTTTTTTTAAATGTCATTGTACAAGAATCATTCCTTTCATATATTTTGGCATTATGTGCGTGTGTTTATCTGAGACAGCAACTCAAGTAATCTGCCTGGATGAACATGTCACTTGTACTATTGTAACTGTGGCGTATGAGGATGTGTGCACACTGCCTGGCGTTTTAATATCTTTGCCCTGTTTCCATTTAATGTCCCAAAACCATCCAACTTGTCAAAGAAATTTTCTCCACTTGAAATTAGCTTCTCCTAATGAAATTTTAATTTGTTATTATGAGCACAGTTGGTGCCTGAAGCGCTGCCTGTGAGCCGCTGATTTTAAAAGCACTCAACTTGCAAACAAATGGATCCCAGGCTGAAAGAAATTGCTATCCATTAAAGTGACGTTACCCAGGCAGAAAATGAAACCTGACCCTTTGTCCCCAGCCAATGACATCAGTTCAGTCCAACACGGAGGACCTAATGGCCAAAGGGGCATTCAGCATTGGGACAGAGTAATTTCACTTGACAATAATCATGGGATTCTATCAAGTCAATGACTGCATTTACCACAAATGCCTTTTGCGAATATTGGGCAATTTTCTGTCCAGCAAATCCTTCTGTAATGATCCTGAAATTGATTTTCGAGAGACGATGTCAGAGTTGGCGACAGTTGAAAGTTTCCCAAGAAGAGAGGTTTACACTGTGAGAGAAACTTGTGTCACATTTTTATTGTACAGCCACACCGAATATGTTGCTTTGTTGAAGATTTTGTATCCACTGAGCAAAAGTAAAGGCAAGGCCATTCTGTTATTGGCAATGTGTCCACAGCGTAATGTATTGATTAACACCTCTCTGTTCTGAACACAATGTTCATCAGTCCACAATTAGAAGAAGAATCTCTAATTATAAACATTACTTGATATTTTCGTATGAACAATTAATCAATGTCTGCTGAATTGTGTAAAGTGCTGACATATTAGCCGTCACAACTTTAGTATGCGCCCCCCTAGTGGCCATAATATCAATTGATGCCGCTTTTAACTGGAGCTTGTCCTCATGAATCAGGCATGACCTCTTCTCGCACCAGAAGGTTGCCATCATTCCCCATTAATGAAGGAGTCACATGTCTGTGTGTTTGTTTGGCTCTGCCTGTATGTCAGCCTCTTCTTGATGTGTACAAGTAATTTACCCCTCTTTTGAGATCTGTGCCAGGCATCCAGTATCTTCCGTAATGGGAGGGCGATGAACAGAATGTTTTCCTTCTCCAGAATGGGACACATTTAGATATTCTTTTGATCTTACAAATTGCATTTTTTATATCCAGGCCCATCAAAGTGATAAGCATTTGCTCCTGCAAAATTCACTTTGATACCTTACTGGCATGCAAACTGCTATTCAGCACGGCAGCAGCTCTCCAGCCAAGATAGAGAATTGGACAAACACCATTTTGTGTGAGCTGTAAAATACTGTAAGCGACACAAAGAAAGAATTGATGCCACCAAATCTATATTACCCTGAAACCTCCTGTCTCAGGAAACGACTGTCGTATTCTCTACTGTAAAAGACAACGCTGAAAACAACAACATGCAACTTGGAGGTTTATAATTTTGTCGACCTCAAAAGACAATTGTAGTTATTTTCAGATACGCTCATTATTTTGAAATCTTAGTGTCAGAATTAATCCTCAGTCACTTATCAGTTTAAAAGTTTATTTTCAGTTTAAATAAGTGTGTGTACAGTGTTCCTATTACAAGAAGTGACCATTCTTCTTCTGTGTTGAATAACAGAGGTCAAAGTTTTGTGACTGATTCAGCTTCTGTTTCTTAGGAGCTTGGATACATGTATAGTTCCTCACCAACACTGGGTTCCTGTGCTTTCTGCACACTTCTTCCCACGAAAACATTTTGAATTGCATTTTTTTATGTAATGCATTGTGTTGCTGATCATAAGCATACCTAAACCTGCAAACCACAGGAATAGCAACAGACACAGTTTAAGATGCAGACCGTGAACTGCAAAGTTCTCAGTTCTAATCTGACCAGGGGTCTTTGTTGCATGTCAGCCCCATTTCTCTCTCTCTCTCTCTCTCTCTCTCTCTCTCTCTCTCTTTCCCTTATTCCCTGTGGTCTCTCTATCAATATTTAACAAAGACATGAATTTATTAAAAACTAAGCATTAAAGAAGTGAAGAACATCTCATTTTAATGGCATGTCTGTCGGCTCTGCCTCTCATCCTCCAAATAAACATATCATAAATATTGTCATTGCTTATGATGTTGAAATCATCCTCATATCATTTACGAACTATAAGTGAGTTCAAAAGGGATGAGTAATCTCTATAGGCACAGAAACGCCTTTTTAAATGTCACGGACTCCACCGGACCAGCAGCAAATATTCATAATTTTTCCTTCTCAGAGGAGGGAGAGGAGTGAGAGAACAGAATGCCTGACTGAAGGAGACGTTGCTTTTGAGTTTTCAAATGTGCTTTTTTTGGCCTTTTGAGCCTCACAAGCTGAGTGCCAGCCCCATTATATTGGAGAGAAGGCAGACATCTCTACGGCCGATATCTCTAAAACTAGGCAACTCGCACCACCCAGATATATATTGATAAATAACACTACAGGTGAAAGGATGTACTGTATATATATATTTTATCTTTGGGGTGAACTGTCCCGTTCATGTTTTTAAGTGAGTCTGTTGACTTATGTATTTGCTTTTCTTGAACCTTGATTCCCCCACATCCAAATGCCCTTTTGGCACCTGCGTTGAACGCAAGCCTTCACATTGTTTGTGTCAACAGCATAATCTGCTTTTCAGAGTCGGACATGCTGGAGGACTCGCTGGAGGACTCGCTGGCCCCCCGAGTCAGACCGCTGCTGGTAATGAAGCTGCGTTTGTTGTTTCAAGTCCTCTCGCTGGTCAGATAAGAGCTCCGAGCAACACCGCAGGAAATAGAGGGTTGAGTGGAGACACAAACACTCGACATCCAACCGTATAAATAAAAGCAGAATGTGTTTCTCTCCAGGATGTACAGTAGTCTGAAGAAGTGTCTACGCTTACACTGTATGTTGAGTAGATCTATTTATACAAAGACACTTTCCATGCATTTTTACGTGCAAACACACACCTAACAACAACAACACAGACTGTCTTAAGTAAGCAGCCAAACTCAACATAAAAGGAGGAGAGGAGTGAATAATTTATCAGAGGAAACTTTATTTCCACTGTTTGAAATGACAGGCAACTGATTTAGTTATGCGGCAGCGTTTATAGAGTACCTCCAATCGTTTTCATCTTAACATACCAGACAGAGATTTTTTGTCTCCACCGCACCCAAACATTGCTGTGCTATCTGTTGAAATCACTGTGGTTGACTGTGAGTGAGGTTCTCGTGTGAAGAGCAGAGGTCATATCATATGAGGCAATGCAATATTCAACCAAGTCACGTTTCAAGTCTTTGTCTCTGACAAAGACTTTGTCTTTATGTCAAAGAGAAGAGAAAAAATGGGAGAAAGAAATCTCTAAATAATTAACAAATGCTATATCTTATAAGTGCAACAGGTGGAATTTCTAGTGAATTTTTCACTTACATGTTTGCATTGATGCTTTTTAGACGCATTGGCTCCTTTATTAATCCCACTGAGATTAATTAATACATGATCTATATGACAGTCTGTACAGAATGTCATGGCAGTGCATCTCAGACCTTGATGGTCCCTTGAGGATGACTTCTGATGACTTTTATTGATCACTGACTTTTTATAGCAGGTGGGCAAATCTCTATCGTTTGGAAAGATTGCTATGAAATGTTGCACAGACTGTCACGATGCCCTCGGGATGAATTCTGAATGACTCAACCTGAGGCTTCGCATGTTGATGTCTGCTCTCCTCACACACTACAGTATATACTCTTTTAACACTTTGTTACTGCATGTTAAAGTATTTTGATATAAGTTAACAAAAGTCTACTTTTATCCATTTCTTGTTTGTATTTTTGTTCTTAACAATGCCATCCTTTTTTAATGTTGAAATGTAAAAACACCAACACATTTCTGAAAACTACAAACCGAATGATGGGACCTCAGTATAACACCAAACATGTCCAAAGTACAATGAGACTTTTCTATCTGTGTATTAATTACAATGCTTTTGCTGCCGTGAATTTTTTGGCATGGATTTTATTAGATAGAAATGATACAAACAACAATTGTGATCTTGAATTGAGCAGAGGAAAAGTAGCTCTTCTTGTTCTTGTTGAGATAACTCGGGGGAACTGGGTGTTAAAAGCAGAGTCGCTGCATGCAGGTGGACTCCCGCTACAGCTCTGACTGCGAATCTCCACCACCAGACGGAGCTTTCCAGGTGAGCAGCTGCAGACAGAATGATGGACTGCAGATGGAGGACGCTGCATGTGTCCTTCCTCGGGGTCATTCCACACGACCTCTGCTCCGTCACTGTTTTTCTGCCTCATTAGAAACCTCTCTCCTGCTCTTCCTCCATCATCTCGCCTCACAGGCTGCTCGACAGATGGCAGCCACGGCAGCAACAGTGCCTTTACAAGCATGGAGAGAGCCACTGCTGAAAGTCTGTATGTTTCTGTGTCCATTTCAATTACTTCAGGAGATAATTGAAGCGACACTGGCATCTATGGAGTTTGGAGTTGTGTGGGAGTAATGTGTATAATTGTACTTGACACACGGTATGGCTTTTTAATTGGATAGTGCTCGGGCATGTGACAGCAACATATAGCAACACATGTATCTGATTTTAGGGAAAATTAACTTTGAAAAAATGTGCAAATGTAAGAAAATTCAAATCTTTTGAGAAATAACATCATTTTGATTGACAAACATTGGTTTGTCATCTTTTTTTGTGACAAAGAAGAAGTAACTCCCAGCAATTATGACAGTGATGTACAAAAAACAGCTCAATTTTTAGTATTACCAAGAAAGACATGGTTGCAGTCAGCGGTGTAGTTTTCTCAATTCCGAAAAAGCCGTCTCTGTGAAGAGCGGAAGCGAGGCCACAGAGGAGGACGTCTGGCCAGCTTCTCTTGCTGGTAGACGTCGAAGAGGCCGTGAGCAGTCGCAGGTTGTTCAGTCATCATTGCGACTCCTCTAAGAACTGCTGCCGTTGTTATGATGCCGTGGGCAGGTCCTGAAACAAGTACCTTAGCAGCAGGCAAATGATCCGGAGAAGGAGAAAGATGCTAATGCGGGGCTTCTGGCCATGGTGGGGATAGAATAAAACCCACACTTGCAGGGCTCCATACCTCTCATCACCATCATCAGCCTCCGGTGCTCAGAAGGGAGAGTCAAGCAGCCTGCGGGGTAGCCGCTAGCTAGACACTAGTTTTGTAGGTGGGTGGTTCGATGAGATGAAGAAGCCGATCTGACTGCAGGTACACAGACGGAAGCAGCTGGACGTCTCCTTCTTCACTTGTTAACTGGTTGGAGCTGAAGAAAAACTGGAAGCAGAACTATATTTATCGCAAGTGTCACATAAAAGAGGCCCGATCCTAAACGATATATATGTTTTGACCTTAATCTGTTGTAGGCAGAGTTCAGCTCAGTTCAACACCTGTGTGTATGAAATGACTTTGTGACATCACAGTTGGCTGCAGCCAATCTTGGTCCAGTCAGTAATTCATACAAGTGTGATTTATTATTGTATCTGTAAAATGGTATAATGTGGGTTCAATAACCTTAAAACTTGACCTAACCTAATCTGTGTCCTGTAGAAATTTTGTATTTCAGTTCACTGAGCCGCGAAGTTCACATATCATCATTTGCTGCTTTTTCAAATGCAGATTTACCATATTATCAACAGCTGCCTTCATGTTTTGACAAAACGAGCCTAATCTGGTCTTTATCTGCCACCTAATCCTGTTTTCTAATCACTGGCTGCTATTATTCTATTGACTGCAGCATGTTTGTGTTGAAATCAGATGAGGTGCTTGAGAGTATTGCATTTTCATCAATTTTATTACTTCATTTGTCAGTTGGTAATGGTGGGTGAATTGTCCATCTCCTCTCTCAGTGTTCATTTGCTGTGATATATTGGGGAGGAAGTAGAAATCATTTACAACCGTTGTCCCACAGTGCAGATGGACTTTGGATTGGTTAATTGGAAAATGAACAAGGGGAAATGAAACACGGTGAAAATCAAAGGATCAGTCTGAGCCTGTCAGCTCCCAGACTGAATTATTACCTCGAAGCGATTCAAAAAAGCACTCCACTGCAGAGGCACTGAAATTAAATCCATCCATCCATCTGTGTTAATACAATTGGCATTTCATAAATACAACTGATGGTGGAAATGGTAAAGTCCAAACTTATTAAAAAACACTATGCTGCATCGATGGATTTATTGCTAAAGGACTTGAGTGTTCCTGTCAAGCTGCCAAGTTTTACAAAGGCAAGTAATCAGTGTTTCTAAAATTGGCCTTTACAGTTTCCTGTATTTTATCGTTAGTTTTTATTTGATTTTCCTTGGCGCCCCACTGTTAAAAATAATATATATATGTTGCAAAAGTATTCTCTTGGTTTCCCCATATGGGTGAACTTAAATGGAGGAAATGTGAAGCAGTTTCTATGCGGGTGCCCTTCCATTGGTGTAAACATGATAAAGTGCTCTCTAGGGTGCCCTTAAATCAAGATAAAATGATCAACTTCTCACTAGAGTGCCCTGTAGCAGAGAAAAAGTGATGAAGTACCCTCTAGGGAGCCCCTAAATGGAGAGAACATGATAAAATGCCCTCTAAGGTGCTTTTAATATTGAGAAGATGCAATGCAGTGCCATTGAGGGTGCCCTTCCAGTGGAGAAAACATGATAAAGTGCCCTCTAAGTTTTTAATTTTTTCGACAAAATACGTTAAGTTTCTCAGTCTATCAAGGTTGTCATAAGAACTGCAGCTGTTGACTACTTTTGTCAATCCAGCTATGTCCTTACTGTACTAATCCAATTTAACAATACCTTTGGTCCAACTCTCTTTTATGAATTAACTTTCTGTTTTTAATCACCATCGTTAAATTTTCTGTCAAACAGTTTTGCCTCTCATAAAAAACATTTCTTCTTCTTACTGAACATGTGTTTCGCTTACTGCATAGCTACGCGCACAGTAAAGGGATAACAATGAGCAATGTATGTAGACTGAACGTCAAGCTTTTGAGTTTTAGCTCTTAACTTTCATTTTTAAACCTTTTGTTTCTTTAAAACTTTGTAATTCAGTGCCATCCCATGGCAGTATGAAAATAACACTCTCAAAGCTTTGATTTTGTCCACTGATCAACTCAGCCAGATATATACGGGGAGCTTTTATTTGTTATTCTGCAAACAACGAGCAGAAATATTGACGAACTTGACGAACTGTGACCAGAGTTCCAGCTCTAGGCTTGTGTGGCCAGTCTTGTTTTGATTCAGCGCAGTGGAGACGTGCTTATACAAACTGCATGTCTTGCTGACACAGGCCTTTTCAAAGTGTGTTGAAGGTCTTCAGCATCATCAGAATATAATTCTGATGATGTTCTATCTTTACAGGAACTCAGTAACTGGATTATAAACCTGCTTCATAACATCGCTGGGAGCAGGATATTTTTTCGTCCAATAGAGGAACACAAACATTATTCCTCCATCCCTAGGGAAAGCATGAAAATCAACAAGACCACACCTGCAACAGGAGTAGTGGGGGGGAGGGACACAATGGGAACAATTGCACATCCCCATAATTTAAATCATTACATTTTAAGTTGAAGACTAAGGTAAGGGTAAGGATTAGGTGTGTCTGTGCGCTTTCTTCTAATTTATATGTCTCTGGACTGGCACTGTACCGGTTTAATCTGGTTACTTCTTGCCTCCTATTCTTTACTGTTAATATCAGACATAGGTTAAAGACAAATCAAGGACTCCTGCCTTACATCAAGTCATGATTTTACTTCATAGCATGCCTCCTTCTGCAAGCCTCACTTCTGTTCTCTGTATTTGTGCCACTTCAGTAAAAAACTTCCTTTGAACCTGGAAAGCAAAAACTTCTGGAGAAGATGCACACCTCTATTAAACATTAATATATTTTATACTGTATTTTTTATAGTTGAAATGAACAGTCGGAGAGTACATTTGACTCCAAGCTGAAGGTTGGGGAGACTTGGCTAATTTAAAGTGCAGGATGTACCAGCTTATCGGCACACACGGATAGATAGCATTTGGCTTGCAGGGGTTGAGGTGAAAGGCCCTGCGGCCCCTCAGAGCAGCATACTAGGACTTGTAATAAAATACGTCAGATTCAATTACCTCAGCTGCAACACAGCCGCAGGACACCTTGTTTTGTCTTGACCACCTTCTATCGAGTTATTGATTCCCCTCTCTTCCCCAGCAGCACCTGTGATGCTTATTAACCTCATGGATTGTCTCACACTGAAATGGGAAAATGTGGGATTCCTCAGAGTGCTTCGGTGGCTTTCCTCTCGATGTCATTGAAGAACAGAGGAATGGAAAGGAGAGAGGAAAATGGACGCAGTGAAGCACACAAACCGTTTGAAAATTCGATTCCCTGTAGAAAATGTTATATTATCCCAGTGCGTGACATACAAAGATATTTGAAGTTATTCATGCCTGATCAATTATCTACAGTTAAAATGAGTATGTGGGGAGAATCATCAAGTGAGGAAACATCAAATTTTGCTTCCAGACCAATCCTCTACACCAAAGGAGCCAGAAAATGTACCTCCTCAGACACGGCCTGGATCCCATGCCCATTCAGACTGCCGGAGGGGTTTTCACTGTAACCACTAAAGCTAGAAATGGGTGCACTACTGGTACTGTACGGCACTTTGGATAAAAGCCTCCAACCAACTGGCTTACATTCATTTTCATGTCCTGTCGTGGTAGAGCAATGAGTGCAGATGGTGAAGGCAGACGTGGTGAAGCTTCAACTTTCTTTGACAAAACAAATGGCAATACATGAGATACAAGCAATTGAAGTTGGTTAACTTTGCAGGTTATCCGTCAACTTTAGGGACAGGTTGAGGATTCTAGAATGAGGTCAGAGAAAACATGCTACTAGAGAGCCATTTAAGGTTGTTCAATGTCTCATTAAAAAAAGATTCCCTGGGGTCTGTCCAAAGAACATAATGGGATCCCCAGGTAAGAACTGGAAGAAGTTCCTAAGGAAAAGGTTTTATAAGCTACTTTGCAAAGCCTGATAACATTATGACCTGGATCAGCGGCAGGAAAGGGATGGATGGCTGTTTTGAATCTGCACATCCCTTCAATCGTGAAAAACTGTGAAGGTTTTACTTCACTTTCTTTTAAAGATTAAGTGCGCCAAATCATATTCAAATGTTATGCTTCTGTGACGTTTACTGAGCTGATCATTAGGTTCCCATTAATCTCTGTAAAAGATTCTGCATTCATGTGTAGAATCTGTAGGCAACGGGACAAGATTTTGGTATCGGATTCAGGTTTCCGTTTAGTTTCAGTATTGACCAATGATGTTTGACCAGGCTTCAACAAGGTCCTTAAGGTGTTGGATGGACAAGACTCTGTGCAAGTCAGTCAAGCTCTTCCACGGCAAAGAAAGAAGAGGAGAAAACCATTTATTCAGCTGGCTTTGTGCGCAGGGGCCTTGTAAAGTTGTTGCCACGAGTTAACAGTTTTTCCAGCCTGCACCTTGTGGTCAATATATGATGCTCAAAATCTCAGAGCAACTGAGAAAGAAAAAAAAAATGATCTCAAAATGTAAAATCAAACTTGGAACTCTTAAAATGCACCTTCAGAGTCCATTTGACTGTACAGCACAAGAGTTGAACATCAGACACTCCAGACTAAAAACCTTGTTACGCTTGTGTGTGAGTGAGCATTGATTCATGCCTGCAAAGTGTGAATGCTTCCCCACTGATGAGAGTGCACTCCAAAGGGGATCTTCAAAGGCCTGCCTGTGTCTGAAGAGCCTCCTCTTGTAATTCATCTGCACAAACTGAATTCTGTTCCTCTGAGTGCTTTTTTGTTTCCAAATAGACATGTTTGCCTCAGTGCATTCCCACTGGTAATTAGGGACGAGAAAAGGTACTTAGAAGGGCAGGGCGAATTGTGGTGATCTCCCAAAAGTTTTTTTTAATACAAGGCGGTAGATAGGTTTTTCAATAAATAAATAAATACACTTTCAAGATTCTACAATTCCTCTCTGTGGTGCAACATGTAGACCGCACCATCAAATTGTTTAATTCTACTACAACCAAAAAACTAATTGCACCCAAACATTGCTATAATGACATCCGAATTCTACACGTAGGTGCTGTGCGTAAAAGTACTACGACCTATGACTTTAAATACTGGAACACAGTATCTCCACCTTTTCATTTTGTTCCAATGTCTTACTTGGCTGACTAAGAAAATTCTGTTTGATCTTGCTCAGATTTATTATGACTGTCGGTCATGATAGGTGCTGAAATGTTAAAAAATAATTAAATTGGGGTAGCAAGTAACACTGCTTTCCTGTATTTTCAAAATATCATGCTTATGTCATATCAGAGTTACTGTAAATAAATACCATTATTGGCATGAATAAATATTATGTTAAGGTACTTATGATTCTGAAAGCTCAGATATTTCCAACTCTGTTAAATGAAAGCAAACAAACATGAATGCTTCATGTCAGCTAAGGTTCAGCATTCAAGGTAAATGAACCATAATTGAATACATAGTGATGGTGCACTGCATTTTACACCGATATGGTGAATACAACCAGAGCTGAAAGATAGATTAATTCAGTGTGCAAGTAACATTGCAATAAACAGATACCAACAACCATGAATACACACAGGAAGCCAAATTAGGTAGCACTCAGGTTTCCGTCCGACTTCCCACATCACTCTGTTGGTGTGTTTGATGTGCTCTCTATAATCTTCTTCTCCAGTAAAAGGAAGAAGCTGTTTTTTGCCGCTGGGGGAAAGCCATCATGTAGAACAGCAACTTCAGGCTCCGGCTGATGAAATTATTACCTGCCTTATCTGGCCTGCCTGCTGCTTTTGTAGTTCACCAGCTACTCGAGGTAAACAAATCCCTGGAACACAACCTCTAACCCCAAAGTGCTCTCACAAGAGTTTTCAAATGTCCTTCCAACCAAGTCCACTTAATGCGGATGCGACTTGGGAAATGTGGAGTAAAGACAATTGGAAACGCTGTCATCACAGACTGTGTGTAGTGGGTACACTGAGATACTAGACATACATATGCAGCCTGCGGTTCATCCCTGCGCTGCTGCCTGAAATATGTTTTGTCAGTCCTCAGAGGTCTCAGCAGCTGTTTCATAGGAGCTTGTTCCCGGCACACATTTGGCATTTTTGGTATGCCAGTAAAGAGCCTATATTCAGCTCTGCCAATCAGAGAGCAAATTCTGTTCCATTCTTCTGTGAATAGTGTCTAATTTCAGGGGAGGGATGGTTTTTTTCCAGCGGGCTCAGATTCACAAGCTCACATGTTGGCAACGCAGCACACTGGTGCTTTATTCATGGAGAACTTGACAGCAGCTCATGAGAATAAAGGATAGTGATTTATTTTATTTATTTACACTTCAACCACCTGGGAGGGTCTGCTGATTGGAAATGATTACCTGAAGACCCCGGGTTGTGTCTCATTATGTCCAGATTATACATGTCAGTGATTCTCTGTTGCTGAAATCACATGCAGTTTCATGCTACTTCTGTTTTTCTTGTGTAATTTGATACTGCTCAGATCGGCATCTGGTGTTTACGGCAATTACTGAAATGTGCACCTGGCATCTCTATCAAATGTGCAATATAAACGGTTTCAAACTCTGGCGATGCATCAGTCAATGTATCAAGCTTGTGCATGAAACTGTACAAACCAATTTAAAGAGTTTGTCCGTTTCCTTCGCTGCAGATGTCATTGTTCCTGCATCACCAGTGATCGCAGAGTGTTCTTGTATAGCATGACAGGTACGCCCACCGCTTTGATTTGCTTGCAGGGTAGGATAGAAGACGCCTACTTTTACTTTTCGACTCTCTAAATGCGCAGCTTGTTCTTGCTGCTATTACCGTATCGATCACTCCCTCTGCAGCGGCCAGGAGTGAATTGGAGGGTCGCGTGGTGCGCTGGCTAGCTAACGCTAATACTTGTCATATTTGTGGTCTGATAAAACAGTACATCAGTAACCTCATCCATGTACTCTATGTACTTCATCGTAAAGACACAGAAAAAATACCATCAAACAATAAACCAAGATCAATAATAATCTTGGCTATCATGACAGAACTGACCTTTGAGGCGACTTAGAGCTACAGACTCCAAAATGGTGGAAGCTGTAGCTTATAAGCTTTGTACAACCACGACGTTTTATTAAACCTCCTCCAACAGAATCCTCAAACTAAACCGACTGTACTGAATGACCATTATCACTGTAATTATCATTTTTAGCAGTGGAACTCCCCTCACTGGTGACTGAGTGCCCCTTTGATTCACAGTATCTTACTTTCTCCTTAACGGCTTATCAAAAGGCCGCGGAAGCCATCGAGACAATCATGATGTGACAAATAAGTGCTGAGCTTCCTCTCATGTGCAGTATTATTCAAATCAGCAAAGTGATTTGTAATTTACACTCACTTATACCAAATGTCTTGCAAAGATGCCCTGATACATTTCACTCTTCACTTTGTGGTGTGACCAGGCCTTAAGTAGCCTTTTCAGGAACTGAAAATGGGAACTCAGTGGGGGAATACAAAGAGGGAAAACTTGTGAAAGATTATCCCCCAAATTTAACTTTTTGCTTTATTTAATTATTTAACCCCTTTGATGACTGACTGAAATTACTGATGTGCATCATGTGAAATCAAATTACAGACCTCCCTTTGATGAATACTGCCATCTGGAAAGGGTTTTAGTCTGGGGAATCCAACTGGGGAGCTTCTGGTTGCAAACCTGCAACCAGCCACTCCACCTCTGCTGCTCCGAAGCATCTGGATGTGGATCCGTTTTTTAACTAACAAAGCTAAATCCACAGTGGACCATGTATCAAGCCACCAAATTTACATCTCAAGTGATCAGAATGAGAATGAAGAAACTGTTTCCGAAGAGGTTCAACATTTGCTCTTTTTACAAACACAACAGAGAGGTGTTGGTTATTCTGTGTGACCTGATTTTAACCAAGTTTTAACAGCCTTGGCAGCATCATGTTCGTAATTTTTTGACCACTAGCGAGCAGTAATATCTGTATCTTTATATAGACTGCATATATGATATGAACATAGTCAATACTGGGTTGGGCCAGCTGCCGCCGTCCTGGCAGTGAAATTCCTGGCTTATCCAAAATGGGCAAACAGGTGGAGCTGAGGCGGACCAACCAGGGACAGCACCCACCTGTCACTCAAAGTGGCCATTTATTCATGTCGGTTAACAGTACCACTTTCTGTCTGACTCCTCCTGTAGTTGAAGGACACATTTTACTCTGCTGTAACACTTCTCTGGCTCTTTGAAATATCAGATTTTTAACTGGTAAATGCAAAGAAGCACCACTGAATGTGTACTGAACCACGTCCATACTTCTCCACAAGGACTCATTTGGGGAAAATCTAATTTTTTTTCGTCTCTTTGTTGTTAATTACAAAGGATGGCATTAGGGGATTAATTGGCAAAGAGACACTGGACTTTTGTGCCGCTTACACAAAGCATTATTTTTTTGTTCATCCTGGATTCACAAATGCATTAAAAATGCAAATGACCCGGAATTAAATTAAACTCTCATTAGAATAACTGTTCCCAGAATTCCTACAGCTCACAGATTCAAACCTGCAACTTTCCAATGGAAAATCCACATCTATGACCACTCAGCAACCGCTGCAACTCTTTTAATCACACAAAACTCAAATAAAACGACAGTGCCGTGAAATGGATGCTTTTCACAGCGCTGCGGCTTTAAAACGCCATGAAAATTGATGAGTGTTGCACAGCGTCCCGGGCCCTGAAGACGAGCTGTACTTTATGATAACACAAGCTACTGATATGCACACTGATATGAGATCTGTGTTAAGGAGAAAAGGGAAAAAAGAAAGTTCCATCTTTACGCACTCATGCAGCTAAAGGGATTATTCTGGGTCACAGGTTCAAACGGCTACTGTAGTTCTTGGCTGTTCTGCTGAGCTTTGCCTGGAGCTGTTGGTCTGCTTGCTCTCTTTTCTTTCTTTCTTTTATTTATTCTGCTCTGGCTTTATCTACCTCTTCTGTCTGTGTTTCTGCCTCAAAGGAAGGTGACACAAAGAGGTCTAATGGATATAAACAGGCTTTTACAAACAGCCTTGGAGGAAACCATAAGAGTACTCAGTGTTCGGAAATGACTCTTCTCCAACAAGAGAGGGTGTGCCCAGCGGGTTAATGAAAGGCATCTGGTTTTTAGAAGCAGCTCTTTAGACTCAGAAAACAGTTGGAAAAGGTGCATCTTCTTGCCACAAAGATGTCTGGAGTCTGCGGCTCACGTCCTGTCGCTTCAGTCATTGTTGGTGACCATCGTCTTTTCCCCATCCCGGATAATCACCTTTAAGCTTGTAGCTTGGAATCTATTGTGGGTGGTTACCGGCAAACAAGCAGGGAGATGAGCAGGGAGATTTAGCATGAGAGTGCACGAGGCTTTCACTTAACTACAATGTTGCTGATGTAGTTATTTTAAGCCCACCATTATGTTTTTTTTCTAAACCGAACTGAGTGGTTTTGTTGCCTAAACACAAGCAAGACTCCAAGGGTCCTGACCAAGCTTCAGTATGTGAAGAACACTGCCATAACACCACTGAGAACATGTCAAGCAGTAACAATGCTGCAGTGATTTCAATGCAAGGAATAGAGGGAGCAGTAATCCAAGTGTAATCTCCAGAAAACCAGAAAATATCACCTGTTCCATTTCTTAATTAAATGCATTTTGCTTCACAGTTTCTCAGCGTATGTCTTTATACTCATCTGCCTTTCTTTCTTTATTCACGTCCTCCATCAGGGGTTATACTGTAGGTGCATTTGAGACTTTAATAGACTTCAGCAGTCAGCTAGTGTCGGCCGTCGGCTGTGATCTCCAGAGACAAAGCCGAGCCGCAGTTTCAGAGAATTACCTTTCTCAGTAGTAATGGAGCAGATAACCCGTCTGCTGCATGGAGAGCAACCTTTTGTGTTTTGTGTTCCATAGGTATGAAATTAAAGATTGTGTCGTGAATGCATGTGTGCTTGTGTATGCGGTTCATACTATGGTCTTAATTCTAAGTGTATTATATGATGAAAGACAGAGCGGAGTTTGCAGTCTGCACAAATAAATGCCTAAAAATGTCTTATTCAGCGTTCGGTTGTACTTAGCTTCATCCTCTCGGGTCACTTTTCCTTGCAAAACACCAAGATGGTGACGGCTAAAATCCCAAACAGGATACGATCAACTTGTGTAAACAAGACTCAGTCTATGCTAGCAGCTCTTGGAGACTATAATTAGGTACAGTGGTGCTTTGAGCTACATGCTAACAATGGAAATGCTAACAGGCTGTTGACTAACAGGTATACTGTTCACTGTGTTCACCATCCCAACTAATACCATTGATTCATCCTCTGGGGACAATCAATGTCTATACAAACTCGCATGGCAATCCATCCAGCAGTTGTTAAGATATTACAGTCTGGATGATAGTGGTGAACATACTGACTAGCATTGGTGAAAAACACTAAAGATAAAACAGTGTTGACATTTGCAGCACTGACTCCTCTTTATTCCAGCCCTTTCTTCAGCTTTATGTCATAATTTGAGACATTTTGTGTCATACGAGTGTGAGTGGAGAGAGAGAGAGAGAAAAGAAGAAAACTTCTCAGAGCTGAACATCACAACATTTTGACTGACAATAGGCCCTATCAGCTTCAGGAAGCTGTACAATATGCAACGCTAACAAGGTTGAACATCTCTGTAAAAGAATGAAAGAAAGTGTAACATTATGTTGGAGGACTCTGATAATCTCCTAACAAACGGCCCTAATTGTTCTGAACAGCGTTTTTTAATCTGCCGTTTTCGTAAGCTGTCGCAGCTTGTTGTTGTTGCTTCGCATGAACTTTTACGGTTCTTCTGTCGCACTGCGCTTTGGTTTCTCATCTTCTTCCTCTGTTTGAACTCTGAAGAACAGAACTCCATCTCCCGTTAAAAACAAGCATCATTATTACCCCTGCTGCTCACATGCCATGAGCCTGCTGTAATTGAGACCTCGATCATTCCACACAAGACGATGCATGGATGGAAGACGGAGGGAGACAGACGAGGTCCAATTAGCATCTCTGCAGTAGGCTGACTCTCGGGAGCTCCAGGTGGTCCCAGGGATCTAATTTGAAGAAGGTTTTGAGAAGTCAAAAAGTTATTTCCATCATTTTATTGGAGAAGAACGGTCTCGCAGAATAATGGTGTCCACATACTATTCATGGTCTAAATACTTGCACCTGCTAATCATCACGGTTATTACAAATCCTGTGCAGTTAATAATATGTTGATTTTCTCTTATGTTACTGCATTAATTTTTTCCTGCATTTTTTTTGTAAACAAACTAAAAGAGAAACAATAATAAGAAAAAAACATGTCAGCCTACAGCTACCAGGTTTGTTGCAAACCCCACTCAAAAGATGTACTCCCTATAGTGATCTCACTGTTGTGAGCAACAATCAAATTAATGGAGAGGTCTTTGCAAAAGCAAAATCAAGTACCACAGGAGCCTCATTCAGCTGAAAAAAAATATCATTTTATTTTAATTAAAAACCTTTTGGCTTACGTCTTCCAAGGTTTGGTTAGGTTTAGAGACAAAAACCCCTTGGTTATGGTTTCGGATCGATAATGGTCTTGGTTAGAAGAAACCAATGTTGACTGTTGATACGATGGTACAGGGTGCAAACAGCAGGGTCAAACACATGCTTCTTCGTCCTTGACATCTGTTCCAACCCGATGACGACATCACACATTTGCTTTTGAATCATAAGCCTGGTTTCTATCCAAATGTAGCACACATTTTAACAAAACCTACAAAAAGTCAGCAAAAAGAGAATGTGGATTAATGCAATCCATTCACTGCCGCAAACATGAGTAGTTGGTGGCTCCAATTGTCCATTGCACAAGAAAAGGACACAATGAGATGATGTAATTAAAAAAAAGCGTCAGTCAAACGACAAACATGACGTTTCATGTAATAATTCTGAATCATTTCAGGAGGTTCATATTCTCCTCATCACTTCACAAGCTTTATCTGCAATTCCATTGGACTTTATCACATTTTGTTTTTATCACCACTTCAACCAAGCAAAAAAGATTTTTGCAATATTTTGAGTTTTTTTTTTTCAAATTTTCTGCATTTCCATTTACACTTTTTCATGCCCAAATTAAAACAATCACATAAAAACCAGTGGATGCAAACACACTTACAATTTGCAAAACCACAACGTCCTTGTCATGTAAGGTCATTTTTCACATTTTGTTTCTGTTTAGGACTCTGTTTGTTACGTGAGACTCTCGTGCGGCTATTGACCATATATAAAAAAACAAACACATCAAACAAATATCTATTAGGCAGTAAAAGAAATCTACCACAACCTGTCAATCCTCAAAGTGGATTTTCGAGTACTAAGAGCGCTCCGTCTGCTGCCCTAATGAAAAGCTTTGGTAGTGAAAGTGTCTGTTTTCACCAAATAAACTACAAAGGATGTCCCATTTTCCAATTTGAAATGTGTATGAGTCACTCGTCGAGATGCGGCGCAGATTGAAAGATCATCTCACTTTGTAGCTTTGATGTTGAAGTATAACAAGTAGTGTCTTACTAAAGATCAAAGCACAAGGTCTTGCCTTACCCTTAAGTTGTGCACAGATCTCTTCCTCACGTCTTTTCTTGCTCTTATTATTCTGCAGAACGCATTCTCTGTGACAACAACTCACATTACTCTCAGACTTCAAGGTGCCTGAAGTACATCTCTTCTTTTTTTTTTCAGCAGCACAAATGATTCTGCTCTATTTTCTGTCCTCTCTTTTGGTCTCCTTTCCACCTTGAAGTTCCAAAGAGAAGGAAACAGCCGCCGCATTTAAAAATGTGATTCAACTTTGCTCTCTAAGTGGCCTCTTTTCTACCCTTTGTCTTCATGCTCTTAATCATCTTTCTCATCCAGCGAATTCACGCCTTTCATTAACAGTCACTCTGTTCACCAATAACCGCCCTCTCTCCCTCTCTTTCTTTTATGTTGAATGTAAAATACAGACTACAGTTAGCTTTGCTTGCATCTCTCATTGAAAGTCTTTCCCTTTCTTTTTGACTGTGCTTTGATTGGAAGATGTTAAAGAAGGAGAGCACAGGACAATCACTGTTCTAGCAATTTCTCACAACCCTGACCTAGTGAAATAGCCCTCTCTGAAGCCAGCCTGTAATCTATACTTTAAAAGAGGAAATGTAACCTAAGCTAAACATCTCCCCTCTTTTAGTCCCCCTTTCTCTGCAGTGAGCTACACAAGAAGCTTCTGGGTCCCCAGCAGACGACATGGCACTCCTTCAGTCAGGCACACGGCAACCAGATCCGCTCGGTGCAGCACTAGGGGGGCTCCGGCCTTCTTTAACATCCTCCTTATCATCTTCTGCTGCTGGACATGGCTGGCAGGATCAGGGGGGAGCCGCTCTCAGGGTCTCCACACAAAGAACATGAACTGTGTTTGTCTGGTCGGATGTTTGATGTAGGAGCCTCTTTGTTTCTACATATAACAGATAAAAGGAGCATCTTCACACTGATGCTATGTGCCAATTCCACACGCCACCATTAATTGTACACAGTATGTATGAACTAAATATCTTTTACGTTTAGTTTAAGTTTGTGCAGTTGGTATGTAAAGAAGGAGCAACCACCGGGTGTCAGCACAAGCAGGATTATTAGAATGGATTCAGTTTCTCTATGCATGGATAAAAGCATCTGTTTGGTTCTATTTAGTGCTTTACGATGAGAAATGCATTGGGTTTGATATACATTTGTATTACACTGCTGCAAAATAAAAACAACAGAAAGCCCGTAAAGAAAGCAATCAGAAAAGTAGTCAGAAAATAATGACCACTTGTCAAATCATGTAGGATGTTATAAAATATTTAGAAAAGAGACAAAAAAAAACCTACTTTGATATTTTTCATGTAACCAACATGGTCATCTTGTTTTGATGCAACAATGTCCCGGAAATGTTTCTACTGTCTCACTCCTGGCTGTTTAGATATGACCACAAGGTAAAGCTGAAATGGTATGAAGGTAAGAAGGGTAACAATACAGGTAAATATTACTGTCCCAAGAAAATGGCATTGTTTTCAAATGTTAACAAATTTGGTGTTCACCGAAACGCAATACATTTTAAACAGGATCGTGGAAACTTCATTTCTGTGACAAAGGGCTGCTGTATGACAACTGCAATGCTAACTGATCCGCATCATTATAAGATGCTCAGTGTGATGACCTGGAGTATAAGGACAAAAAAAAACAACATAGGTTGGAATGAACCAGAATAATTCCCCAAACTCAACCTCATTCTTCTCTCAACACGTTCTATCTAATGAAATGCATGGAAATAAAATGAGGGTTATATGCACTGAGGCCATGTCAACTAAAAAATAAACATTATAGAAGTTTGGGAACTTTGAAAAGTAATTAGTTGCTGCCGAAAATGAATGACTGAATATTCAATATGGCATTTTTCTAATTCATTTTATTCCGAACTGAGCTCTTTAAGACACAAAGGACACAGACAGAGTTTTGTCCTTTTGCCACTTCAGCACCTGCTTTTTAATTAAAGCTAACTGTAGCAATAGACTTACTTCCATCAATAGACTGGACTACACTACTTCCAGGTATTGACTGTGGCCCAGTGATAGAGTGGGTCGTCCTTCAATCAGGTGATCGGCGGTTGGTTCCCAGGCTCCATTAGTCCATGTGGCACCTTGCATGGTAAGCCCCAGCCATCAGTATATGAATGGGTGTGAAAGGGGGAATGACATGTAGTGTTAACCGCTTTCAGTAGTCGGAAGACTAGAAAGTTACTACAGTCCATTTAACATTTACTGCACACACATCTTTCCATTAAGGCTGTGAGAGGTTGGAAGACTAGAAAAGAGCTATAAACTACAAGTCCATTTACCATTTACTCTCAGCAAAGCCCTCGCTTAGACCACAGCCTTATTCAACCTCGGCCTTTATTTGGTCGTACATACACACCTTTAACGTTATGTATCTTGCACGGTTGTGATGCTTTTGTGTTGACAAAATCTCTCCACAGACAGACATGTAAACACTTGGTTAAGTACTCAAGAGTGCTTCTGTGGTAGTTCCTACTGTGGTAGGTGTCTCTATGTTGACACACACACACACACAGACTCACAGGGTGAAAACAATACTAGCCACACGCTGTCGCAGCTGATAATGAAGTTGCAAATACGTTTAATGCCTTTTTTTATATCTTGCAAAGTCTGTTGAAATTCATGATTTACAGTAAATGTACAGTGAAGTGACTGACAAAATATAGGATGATGTTAATGGGAAACTCTTGACCAATACTAACAACAAATCAAGCCATAAAATCAAATAGTATACTTCATGGGGACTGGATTTGTGTCCCAAAATGGGACGATAATGTGACTCGGTCACACAATATTATTAATACAAGTACACTGCCCTGCCACACAATTCAGTTTTGGATCATTACACTTTGTACCGAGGAAGCAAGACACCATCTAAATGCCATTTTGTGTCGCTTCCAGTGGAATTATGTTAGTTTTCAGGCAATAACTTCCAGTTATAATATGATTGTTCTTGTTGTTTTTGTTGGTATTGCAGCCCTTTTACGGCTGCTATAGTGACATTAAGTAGCCTAACAGTTCCAGAATGTATTACCTATAATTCATCATTCCCTAACAGTGTGTGTCTTACAAATAAGTAAGAGATTGTTTTTGCCGTGTTGACGTTTGAAAGTGCTGATCAAAGCAGCCAGACTTTTCACTAAATGAAATAGAGAAAATAACAACTTGTCAGCATCCACAGCAGGAGCTCTTCATTGATTTTCATGGCTCATGTTTCAGCCTCATTACTCATAGAGCTACAGTAACAACCCGGGCAGGGAACTTCAGAGGAGATGCTGCTGCCCACATTTGCCAAAATCACCAGAGGAAAGTATCAAATCCCACACCTAATTGAGAGCCCATCAGTTTGAATTACAAAGGTTTTCCTTTCAACGTGGTATGGCTGCTGTGAATGCCGCTAATGGCAGGAGTGCGGCCCACTCGCGCCCACTCACAATATGTTATCGTGCCATTTTAACACAGAGTGGTGGGGTGGGAGACAAGATAGAGAGATACAATGCCAGCAGAAATTGTCAAGGACCACTGCCAAGTTAAATGTTCAACCCAACCTCACACAAGAACTCTCCTTGTCTCTCTCTTTCTCTGGCAGATTCCCACCATTGTAGCTTTAGCCCATTTCAGTTTACTGGGCTTCTAAAAGAAAAATGGTTGGTGTTGGTAACTCATTTTAATTTTTAATCAGTCAGTGCCTTCATGGATGGCTCGTTTTTTCATTTCCATTCAAGCCACCTGCTGAACACGACTGCTGTCTCAAGAAGAACAACAGCATCAGAGGGTTCAGCGATTTATCAATAACGACATATGTCTCAAGTTCAAGGAGTTGTTTCTCTTGTCGGTCAGGAGCAGAAGCGGAAGTTGTGTGATATTCTCATAGAGCTACATAGTCCACAGAGAGAGGGGGTGGAGGTGAATTGATGGGTCAACAACACATTGGTTTGTATCATTGGAGACCATGGTTTGTTTCCGAGCTAGAGTGAAGCCTATACAGCCCCAACAGCTGTTACCACTGTCAGTGAAAACGCAATCTCACTCTAAACATTCACTCTAAGGTGGAACTCCAAAATCTCCCAAGGGTGGTCATCTGGATTGAAATAGTCATTGGGAAGGCTATAGCACAAGACATCGTTTGTGGTCGAGCCCTGAAAGGGTTAAGCATTTTGAAAATTGTAAAGTCATCACTCCTATGCCGTAGATCCAGTTTACAAGAAAGTGTCTACAAACATCAACCTCATCCACCCCACAAAAGAAACTCCTGAACCAATAGAGTCTGCCGCTTATATCAATATCTGACTTGGGTCACTTACACCTTTTTTGATAGAAAATTCCGAAATACTTGGCTGGTTTTAAACTTTCATTTTCATGTAATTTCACAGAGAAACCAATAACAACCTTTCAGAATTCCATCTTTTTCTCTGAGGCTATTTAAGGCGAGGGAGCACTGAAACTTTAATGAATAAATGGTATAACAAGCAGCACATCTTGTTTAGTGCTCAGTTGTTATCAGCAGGTTGAGTGTAACTCACACGGGCATGAAGCCATTTAAGGTGAGAGCAGGTGAGGGAAGAAGTAGAAAGTAGGGCTGAAACTTTAAAAAGCTCGCACCATCTGATTTAATGCACCACCAATCTCTGAACACACCTCCGGTGAAACAGACAGCGGGCTCACACCTCCACTGCCTCTGAGCCTCCAGCACAGGGTGACTGAATAAATGGACGAAGGAACGGTTAGACAGACCTCCTCTGGAAAAGAGCACAGAGCAGCAAATGTAAGCTGGGAGATGACAACACTGCCTCGCCACCAACACACACTCACAATGAAACACAACAGCACGGCGAGGCTGCTACACAGCTCCCTGGGGGAGTTATGTACAGGAATGAGTTGTAGCTGTCAGGGAACTGAAGGTCAGCCGCACTTTGCCATTACGTGTCCATCCGCCAGAAAACTGCTTCCCAACCATCCTCTGATTTGCTGACCCACAGTCGGCATAAATGTATTGCCGACAATGGCTTGGCGGAATAACCATAACACTGTTAGGCTCTGGTGCATTGCCTCATATTCCTCAGCCCTGGACAGCGTGATGTTTTTGCTTGGAGAGGCCAGAGCTGCACCCAGTTGGTTCTCTTTGCTCAAGCAGCTTTTGCCAAGCCCATATTGATCGGCATAGCACACAATGCTCAATTTGAAATGTGCCACAATTCTGCTATCCACATGAACATGCAACGCTCAGAGCTGGTGAGATTACATTTCTTTTCTGTAATTTTACGCTTTTTGTGGCGCCACCACGTAATGCACTGTGAAGATGTTTTCTTGGAGACCACGTTGCCCGAAGCACAATATCGAACCATGACGACCTCGTAATCCAGAAAAACAGCCTGAAACAATTCTATCAATTTTTTATAACTTTGTCTTAAAGAAAGTTGTAGTTGAACGTAATTCAGGGTTTTGAAAATTGACCAATAACTAATCTGCTGATAGTTTTGCGTAGAGCCATTATTAAATCTCCACTGAATACGAAAAGCCTACTGAGTCAATAGAACAGCAACGCCGAGAAATAAATACTTAATACTTAATTTCTCTCTGCCAACAGACCTGAGGAATTGATTGCAAAGAATAGTTTGCATAGTTGATTGTTGTTGCAAAATGTGTTAGTTCAAAAATGATTCACACATTACTGAATTGTATACATCTCCAAATACTGTGTGTGGATTTTATCCTCTGAATAAATCAACAGAGGTCAGTGGCTGAGAACATTTGTTTCTGTCCCTCAGTGTGTGCATGCTAAGTCTCAGTCCCTGACTCTCATACATGGGATCTCATGTCTCACATTTCCATCTCTAAAATGTATATTATCTGTCATTATGTTGTGAAGCATGTTGTAAAGTCTGAAACTTTACACAAACAACGCCTGTGTGGATTTTATGACGGCACACGTCCTCGAGTTTTGTCCAGATGGCTTCAGATTTCCACTCACCCGCTCCAAACACAGCAGGTGTGAAAGCACCTTCATTCTCCAGTTTAAGGGATTAGAACAGTCAGCCGCACGAAGAAAATATGTCTGCTCATTGAAAAGGATTGTTGGGATTTTATCTGTTCTGCTTCCAACCTCATTTTCCTTTATTTATTCAGAGACTGGTGGTGGTGGTGAGTATTTTGTTATCAAAAAACATTTTTATTGTGGCACAGGAAGACTATCGCTTTGTTTTGGAAATAGGACAACCCTTTCTACAAAAACACTCTGATGGCTTAAAATATATACAAAGGAATCCAGTTCTGTTAAATCATGTGATTACACGTTGTTGTTTTTAAATATCAACTAAGGATTGGAGTCTTGGACATAAACAAAAACCTAAAAACCCTTCTCTACCTCGTGTGCCACAGGATTCCGGTCTTCTCAAATTGCAAACGCCTCAAATGCACAGACAGGTTAACCCAAGTGTGTGAACAGCTCGCCTGCTTTTCACCAGGGTCACACATACATCGACAAAAACAAAAGTTCTGATAGTTGAAAATCTCAGTCCTAACGGGCAAGTTACAATCTTTTCTGCAAAAGTTGCATTGTTGGTCAAATGGTTCATTAAAAAAATAAACACTGTACAATTGTCTTCAACTGGTCGTCAGTGTGACTTGCAGGGAGGCTGTGTGGCTTTTTGTTCTGACTTTTTGATGGCATAATATGCTACGAATATTTATGACATTTGTAATGGCCTATACTTTGACAGGGTGAAGCTAGGTTGTCTGTGTCCAAAGATACAGGCAACCTATCAGCACATCCAATGCTAACTAATTAGCATGCTCCATATTGTTAGATCTGTTCTATTTAAAGCACTTGACACAGTGATCCTTTGTGGTTTTGCGTGGGTTATGTGTTTCTTTGCAAGGAGCAGTAAAATCCTTGAGTTCCTTGTACTAATTAAAGAACTAATTAAAGAAGTGTTGATTAGTGAGCTTTTGTTGTCACAAGTCCTAAAAAATATATGTTGTTCATAGACAGAATTGATACTGAGGGGCCTTTTTATGCCTCCCAGAAATTTGCATTTTGTCTAAAGTTGCATTTTTTAAGCTGCGACCATCTTTTCACATCATATTTAACAGGGGTGGAAGTAACGCTTCACATTTCCTGCTTTTACTGTCAAATCACATTCGCTTTAGAGAAAAAACAAAGACATGAAAAAGGCAACCGTCTCCAGAGGAGTACATCAATGTTGCTAGGCAACGTAGCAGAGTGTGTGTGTGTGTGTGTGTGTGTGTGTGTGTGTGTGTGTGTGTGTG
>NW_022280075.1:1161116-1232312 GCF_004355925.1 Anarrhichthys ocellatus | reverse complement strand
GTGTGTGTGTGTGTGTGTGTGTGTGTGTGTGTGTGTGTGTGTGTGTGAACTGCATATTGTTACTACACTGCTGAGTTTTCACCGTCTCTGTGTTGTCTGCTTCGGTGATGTTTAATTCTGCTATTGATTCTATAATAAATTGCAGGTTATGTAGCCTAATAATGTTCGTTGCACCTGCTGCTGCATCCATATGCTTTTTTTATCGGCCATTTTTATTTAATTGTCTGAGTTTTTCCTCCTTTCCGTTGTATACTCTATAATCAGTTGTATGCAAAGTATGCAGTGTGCCGTCTATAAAAAAAAGACTATATTGTTATATAAGGGCTCCGTGGTGTGTATAATATTGTGCTCTTTTCATCCCTGGCACTTAGTTTCCTTTAGTGAAACACAAAGACGCTATCACCAATGGGAGTACGCCTCTTACTTTGCTCTGTGGAGGATTATGAGTGTGCAATGCGGCTCACACCTTCATTACACATCCGTTTGAAGGTGCCTCTCATTATTCCCCCTCCGGGAATGAAAACAAATACTCAGAATATGTTCTCATACAAAGAACACAATTAGTGGATGGATTAGATGTGCATTGAAGAGAACATATACTTGAATCAGTGTTGTCTGCATGCAGGCAGCACTGTATTAAATCACTGTCACATACAACACTCTCTTCTGTTGCTGTCTCATTTGTATAAAATCTAGAGGGATCTGCTGAAGTGTTATTTGTCTTCATATGAACTCTTTCATCTCTGGAACTAACAGTAAGTTAAAAGTTTGTTGGAGCATCTTATGCCAAGTTACCTTTCTGATCACAGATATGCATTTAAGGACTGGCAATCTCGAGACAAATACATTTGGCCATAAGTTGCGACCTTCAACAGATGTTTCCTGGTGCGTCGCAACTGAATGTAGTTACTGCATTTGGCTGACTTTCACGTTTGTTCTGTGGGGAATTGTAAAGTTTTCAGACATCTGTCTGCTATTCCTGTTGATTTTGAATTTTTACAAACTCTTTTTTTACAAACATTTTTGGATTATAAAGGATGCGCTCCTCTATTTTAGTGTCCTCAAATCCAGACACGTACATACACCAAATGCTTTAATTTGTTACAGGAAATATAGGTACACTTAAGGTTCCAGTGCCGGGTGATTTGGAGAACTGGTGTGCATCGAGTACTACAGGTGCAGAATTCCCTTCAAAATATCACATGTATCGCCCAATGGGGACAGGAGGGCAACAAAAGAGGAGCAACTTGTGTATCTGTTCATTGTGCAGCCAAATGGTGTTGTTTATCTTGATGACAAACCAGTAAAAGCTTGTCGTCAACTCTGATCCGGTTGCTGGGGAGGGAATAGTTAACATTAACATAAATTAAGCCTTTTAAGGTTGGAGTGTATGCATGCTTTGTTTCTTCTACTTCCTTGTTCAGGGGAGTTGAATTTTGCAAGGAAATGGCAGACTCCGCCATTAACAATAAAAACTACTATTTAGAAAATCAAACACTGAATGTAAATATTAAATGGTATTGCTAAACGTGAGGGGGAACCGGAGAATCCCTTACTTAAGTAATTTGATACTAGACGTAATCTACACACGTCAACAGCAGTTGGTGTGTTTAGCTCTATATTCAAAATTTAGGAGAAAGGAAGCACAGGCACATCATTGACAAAAATCACTGTTTGTGTGTAATAACAAGAGTTGAATGGAGGATAAACAGTCTGGGTCCTCCAGCCTGCTGAGTTCAGGACTGACCAGCAGCTGTGAAGGACAAAGATCAAAAACCACAATGGAAAACGCCAGAATCCTCAATAATGACTGTCCCTGTTCTGGACAGCAGCTTATGCATCACTTTGGGAAGCGGCTGGCAGACTGACCACAGCCACACAAACAGCTTTGACTGTGTGAGGCTTAAATGATGGTGACATCACAGCTGCCAGGATTAGCTGTTCCATCGCCCTTAAGTTAAGATTTTGCATATCTTTGTATAATTCCATAAGCATGCCAATACTGGTAACTGAAAGATACTTTTTTTCTATTTGACGGTGTGTCCCCTGGGTGTCCCCAGCAGTAGAAAATGAACACTCTGAGGATGTGGATGCTGCTTGCACACAGAGATACCTGGCCGAGTGTCCGTCATGTTCCCCCACCAGGTGGCTGGACTCACAGAGATTGAGGTAGATGGTAGGCCTCTGTAGAGTTGTATCTCTTCCTGAACATTCTCTGCAGCGCTGACAATATCCTCTGTTCTTTCTTCACTGGTCATGTCCTCCTCAGCAAATATCTCCTCAAGGGCAGAAAGCTTTGGCCGCTTTTGCGAGCAAAAAAGCAAAAAGATATTACTATAATAGACCATCATGGATCGACTCACACAAGAAAAAATGTCTTCTGAAAATATAGCAGGAGAAAAAAACAGGATGTCTTTATAGGTTTTACCAGTGTTGCTCCTGTTCCGTCTTCAGTAGGTGAGTCGTCATCAGGTTCACCAGCTGTCTCTTCAAGGTCCTGTCTACAATAAGCACCTGTTCATCTGCTCCTCCTCTAGTCTGGTCCACCCTGCATCCTTCATCTCAAATCTTGGGTCCAAGTGCCCTCTTGCAAAAAAACACCTGATGCTCTCATCCTGCGAGACACAACATTCTATAGTGGCCAGGTATTGAGAAATGAATAGGATTACGCTAGGAGTGAAACGCTGGCCAGCAAAAAAAAAACGTACACAACCTCCTGGGTCAGGTAGTCACGAGGGAAAAGCAGCAGAAGTCCACCTCAAAGCTATAGGAGAATATCACATGGGCAGTGATTTAAGGCTGGAGAGTGCAGAGACCAGACAAAGTCGAGGTCCACAGCTACAACCAATTGAGCTACTTTCAGCTTAATAAATGATAAATAGTAAATCTAGGCAGCAGTCATGTTTCTTGTAATGTAATGACAAAGAAAAGTAAACAACAAAGTAGCTGTGGGATATAAATTTGAAGACCATTCAAGTCTGTCTGCATTTATTTTTGCTGTTACTGTCGTGGGTTGCTCATGTCATTAATTATATGCCTTTTATGCCAATATTGAGGAATCCGTTTTTAAGTGAACTACAATTTGTCCTGGTATTTCTCTTCAGGTAATGCAAGATATGGTATGGTTAGCTTAGCTTAGCATAAAGACTTGAAAACACAGGGAAACTACCAGTCAGGTCAAGGTATGACAAAGATCACGATTAAAAGAGACCCACATTGCATCACATGCTGTATTTGCCATATATCTACTGTATATTGTAAACATTGTTTAAAAATGTTGTCCAGCATCACCGATCGGTCTGGTGATCGAGTTGTTGTTGGTTGTTGTATCACCCGGTTGGGTTTCGTTTTGCCTGCCCCTGGGGTCAATAGGAAAAAAGTCACTCATGTAACAAATTCATTACTTTTGTTATTTTACTCGGATAAAAAGCACACAACCCATATTTCAATTTCTTGAGACGCTGACAGTGATGGTGTGATGTTTTGAAACATCTGTCGGCTTTTCCTTTTCTAATCTCGGTTTCTTCTCTGTTGATGAGGCGGTGACATTTGGAGGCAAAACCCATCGTGATATAATTTTGTGAAGTCTGGTATTCCTCTATGATTCTCTCTCTCTCTCGCTCACATCAGAATCCAGAGCACAGTATGGCAATCCGTTAATTACATGGCTCCCAAAGTTCAATATTTCTTAGGCCATAACTACAAAGGAAAGAATGAAATGTATAAATAATGAATTTTGCATTCTCTGTGATTAAAGCTGAATATCAAACCAATCACACGGTCGTTGTGGCAGCTATCTGATTATCATTCTCATACTTTTTTTCCCGGCTGGAGCGATGCTCGGTTTCCTCAGCTTTCATGCTTAAAACTCCAGGGAAAATAGAAGTGGGGGAAAAAAAAACAAAAAAAAACGCATGAAACATTTGCTATTCATGAGTTCATTTTATTCAGATTTCCCTCTGTGTGATAGTTCATATCGCGGCTTAATATGGTTTCATGGAGACGAGCGTCTCGAGTGAGGCTGCGTGGCTGGTTTTGTCTGTGAGAGACAAAGAGATGACTTTGAACTGTTTGCACAGAAAGTGCAAAAACACAAAAGTCTTTCACATTCGCTGTGACTCACAAGGTCACGCACACAACGAGGTGTGTCAGATGTGGGCCGGCTTCACTTGCCTTCGATGAAAAATAGATAGCAGCTCACTTTAAAACACTTTTGGTTTGCACTGTGGTACCTCATCACCTCATTGCCCCTGTCCTCCCACGGCACATGCCTGTCTTTGTTTGGAACAAAAGAATGTATATTTCAATTCAAGCAATATAACTTCAGGCGATCCCCATTTTTTTTTTTCATCGCTTTCCTCGTTCTCAACCGCCTCTCTCTGTCCTCCCATCTCTCTTTTGTTCCTCTCTACTTCTCTCCCACCTCATCCACAGCAAATCCATCTTTCCCTCCACTCTTGTCATTCTCCCTTTGTTCCTCCCTCTCTTTCTCTCTCCATGACTCGGAAAGTATTCAGAATATGTTTACATATTCGGATGACTTGAACACGACAAACTCTCCCCCTGAATACAAATCATATAGACCGGGGCGGACTGGCTACCGGGAAGTTGGGGAAGACTCCTGAACATTACATTCAAGGCTGTACCGGCCAATGGTCATAGAGTTTATGTTTTTCAATTTACGATATCAGTAGTTACTGTATGGTCCTCGGGCATTGTGGACACTCGCATTAAAAGGCCTGGTCCTCATGGCCGCAGACAGCACAGAGCGTAAAGCTGCCTGTCAGACTGGGCCAATCTAAAATCCTCAACATAGAGTGCTGCAGGGACGACATCCAAAAAAAGTAGTCAGCGTGATAACGTTTCGTCGTGTCATTTAGCCGTATAGTAACTCATGTAAAGATCCTAAAGTGTCTTGAAGGTCATCAGATTTTTTTACAACACAAAAACTGTATTGGTGTTAAAATTACTCCGGTGGCGGTGTTGCGCGCATCCGGATGCATGTTGCCAGAAACAACGCAGCTTTCACTCAGCTCAGGAAACAACAGGTCAACCTTCTATCTCAGAAATTGACTTGACATTGAGCTTCACATCCTCAGACATCAGCCGCAGCATCTGCCGAACCCATTAATGCTGTTAGTTAGAGGCTGATGAGGACATTCAGTCAGCAGTGGGGAGGAAACAAGTGAGTAAATGGGAGGAAGGCCGGCTGTGATCCGCTCGGTTCGAAGCAAAAAACACTGAGAGAGGACGTGAAAAATTGAATTTCCTGCAAATAGAGTATAAAGGTCTTTATTGTCAACATCCCCGATTCAAGGCATCTTCCTAATAACCTCATATCCGCTCAGATAATCAAGTTAAATGTAGAATCACAAACATCCTGACAAACATCCTCTTCACCCGGAGAGCAACATCATGGCCTCTATATGTGTCTGAACTGGGGACATGTCACATCAGATCTCTACCGCCTCTTAGCTGCAGTGTGTGATCTCCCCTCCGTTACATCAAAAGGTATAGCTCGATGTAAACAACTGTAACATTTTAATCACCAGAAACATCAGGTTTGTATTTCATCTCCAAGATATAAAAAGATGTGAACAGATATTTAAGGAGGGATAACTAAATGCTGTTGATTCTATGTCACCGTGTCAATGCCATGTGTTCGCTTACCTTAACAGAAAAAGGTAAGAAAAAAAGAAAAAACGTCTCTGCAGGGGATGAGAGTCTTTTCCACAGTACTCAGGCTGCAGATCAGAAAGTCGCACTGTGGCCATGGCAACAACAGGTACAATAAAGCTGAAGTGAAAGACGACATGAACAACAACTGAGAATAAAACGTCCGCACGACCGACATGCACCATCACCTCTTCGTCTCTCCATCACCTCTCCTGTGTACTTTTTTATCAAGTAAACAAATTAAAAAGGTTTGCATCATATCAGAATAATATCAATTTAAATAACGAAGGTATTTCATTCGTTTTTACGACACTTGGTTTTCTGCAAGACAGGACGTCGAGATCAGGTTAAACTGCAGGCCCTGGTCAGTTACATCTCCATCTATGTGGTGAATTAAAAAGCATATTCACAAATACATTGGAAGGTAATCAGATGCAGCACAGATTATACGCTGCAAACACAACAATAAAAATAAAAATTGAACAGTGAAAGATTTAGATTATAGTTCATTGAAGAAAGTAATACCATCCTAAAACATATTGGGCAATGTCACAATACAATTTCTATTTAGTCATTTGACATTACGAGCAACGTTTCGAATCATTAAGCAGGACCACTTTATTTTTCACTATCAATTTTCAGAAAATGTACAGTATGATGACACAATACTGTAATGTGGCATCAGTAAAGTCATGTCTATGATCCAGCTTATTTTGTGATACTTCATACCAGAAGATGCCAAAGAAACAAGATAGAATAAACGTGTAATGGAAAGATTGTCTCTCTCTAAAAGCAGCAGCCGCTTGTTGCTGTTTGTCATTCTCTATGTTGTTCCTCAATTGTGATCTGTGGCTTAGTTTTGTCAGGTAATTTTCCTGCCAGTGTCCAGCCAACAGAAGGATTTCATTTTTATTATGTGCCCCAATTAGTGGTGATGGGAAGATGCTCTTCACTGCCGTCCCAGCTTTTGATTTAGGCAGCTAAGACGCATGTATTTTTACATAAACGTCCAGCCGGCACAGCTTTCAGCCTTGACAGTCCAATACACAAAGGGGTTACGAGGCTGACAGCCATCTGACAGTTTGCTCATCACTGCCATCAGAGAGCGAGCAGCCCGTTGCTGTGCCTGTAATCATCTGACAGGATCCCTTCACGGTGGCAATCAGCCACAGAGCCATTTCAGACACAACACTGAATCTCCCACAGACTTCCTACATTTCCTCCTCTCCGTCTGTCATCAGGGAATTGAGCGAAAAAAAACTGCATGTTGAAGTCAATTCGAACGTGTCTTCAGCTGCAGTTTCTCTAACGGCGAAAGACAAAACTGACCCTGATGAAGTGAGGAAAACAGCTTTTTTTTAAAAATGTAAATACTGTATGTTTGCATGAGCATAATCTTGCTCATGGAGACATATGGAGCCAACTGTTCCTCAAAGGCAACACACACTAATGACATTGTACAACATCTGTTCACTGTTTTATGTAACTGTCATGCATACATCTGTAATGATGTACGTCACTCTCTTATTTTGCACTCTTGATGGCCCAGAAAAGCTGTAATCTCATCACACTCTCTCCCCAGATTAGCGCATGCTGTAGAGCCTACAGTGTTGTGTTTATAGCATCAAAGAGCAGCAGTCATTGTGATTCACCATGCTGTCCAATAGGGTAGAGCAGGTGTAGAGTTAAGACTAAAAGACTACGGCCATGCTAGCTGCTCTGTGGGGCTGCACTTAGCAATGAAAATGCTAACACAGCCTACAGCAGGTTTAATGGTGATCATGTTTAGCATGTTAGCATGCTAACATCAGCTAATTAGCATAAAGTACAACTGAGCCATGTGGGGATGTCATTAGTTTTGTAGATAAATGATCAAACCAAAGGATTAGTGTTTAGAGCTGCTGGCACCAGATAGAAAGTCTGGAGATCGCCAAAGTTATTAGTACGATTCGTCCTGAAGGGGATATGAATTTTATGATTTAATTTACATCGCTCTCAGCCATGGTGGTTGACGATGGTTCTTAATATTGTTCATAGGCTCCGGTAATTTTTCCCAGTAAATGACCCGTGATCTTTGACCTTGAATCTGTTCTAGTTTTTTATTATATCACTTAAGCAACTTATTTATTCATGCCAAACATCCCCCACCACCCCATGTTAAGCATATCTGATGTTTAGAAAAATTGATTCATCGTTCAGAAATGTATTCTTAGGCACACCGCCGGCATTGAACTTTTATTTGACTGGCCGCGCAACACGACTAAACCTCACATCATTCACCTGTTCGTGAAGTGCATTAAATTCAGCAGCTTAGCTGAGTCAGCATGAACGTGAGCGACGAAGCTGGGAAGAATCAGGGGGGCCGACTAGATTGGTATTCGAGGAGACTCCCCCGAGCCGGTCGCAAACTGGAAGGAGATACCAGCACTGAAATGCATTTGAGCACAAGTCGGGGGACGCAAAGCTACAAAAGCGAATGTGACATGTTCCGTTATTGTTGCTCTGCCCACACGTGTCGCTGTCGGTTCACATCGGCACTGGAAACAGGCTGCGTCCTGATGCAGATGTGAAGAGTCATCCACAGAAATTAGATATGAGCGGTATCTCTGAATCGAGCACGAAGGCCTGCTGTGGGAATGAAGCTGCGTGTCTCTTTTTTTTCTTGGAACAGTTCTACTGTCTGATTGAATTTCCTCATTTCATTCTTTATCCACCTAAAATGCTCCTGTGTCTCTATTTCTCTGTCTGATCTCCACCTGTGGCCACCATCTTTCTCTGTCATTATTTCTTTCTTTTGGTCTGTCGACCTGTCACTTTTTGCTTTTATCAGCCTCCGTTTTCCCTTCATGTCTCCTCCGCTTCCTCTTCTTTTTACATTCTCGCTGTGTCTTTTACCTCAACTCTCCCCGTCTCCGTTGTCCTGTTCAATTAGAGTCCTATCATCTTCACTCTATGTTGAATTCATCTAATCTTAGTCCTTACTTTCTCCCTGTCTGTCTTTTGCCATGCTGCTCTTCATGCATCCAACTAGCTCAGTGCTCTCTCTATGTTTAAGGTAGCCATTCTTTTTGTTTTCAAAAATAAACTTAAAACAGCAAATCATAACAAGCGCAACCTCCGTATAGAAATATAAGACACATAGGGGCGACTGAGGAGGAAAAGGTTTTACATCAAGATAAAATGAAAATCACATCCTGGTCATGTTGTGTGTCTATAATCCGCTCAGGGCAGCATAGTGACTTGCTTTCACATTTTGATTTATCAATATTGAAGTTGGTCTAAATAACAACTAAATTAATGAAATAAATGGCGGACATCCAGTCATGATTAATGGATTTTCAGAAGTAATGAGAATTGTGGGTTGATAAGATCAGCCATGACATCCCGTCCTTCCGACTAAAAAGAATAAATCAAGTTTCCTCATATTTCTTAGAAGCCTTTCTCCTCTCGTGTCTGTTTTCCGATTACATCATTATTTATTTGCAACAAATTCTCGCAGCAAAGCTTTTAACACGAGTCCTCAACTCAAACCAGAAATAAGTGTAAGCCCTGCACAGGCTCGATCTCGCTACAATCTCGACAGCAATGTGGATGGATTATGAGGATTGCCATAGTGCATCCCCCCCTCCCTCTCCTCCCCCGGTCTCCCTCTGCCCACATCTCATTTTCTCTGCTGTCCATTATTATCTCTCTTCTCATCACCTCTGGTCAGCGATCTGCCCATCTGCTCATCCCTCACTCATTTTCTTTGCCAGTTCAATCTAGTATCTATTGTCCAATTTATACTTGCTTTAATAGCTTCTATCTGACATTGTCCTCCCATAAATCTGTAAGATTATTATCACAAGGATAATGTGAAGGGGAACTTCATGCAGTCCAGGCAAATGATAATATTCTTTGAACAGTGAGACACTGGCTGTCTTCAAACATTTGTACTTCTTTTGCGTGATGTTGCCGTATCGTATTCACACATCGATGATGAGTGACATCATCTAAAAGACAACATTATACTGCAGATATGAAGAGTCATTCAGAGGAACATTACTGACCGTGGTCAGCATTGAAAGTGGTTGACCGACCAGCAAATATAACTTTCTATACAGTGATTTTAGAACCCTCTGCATACTCTCCAGATTTCAGCAATTACAGATCATGCTAATTCGAGATAGATAAATGGGCCAGAGAAGGTTGAGAATGTGCAAGTGAGAAGGTCTCATTCCCAAGGCGTCAGATACCGACGCACAAGGTTCCCTGTATGAGATGCATCAAGAGTCAATGTCAGACACTCGGAGAGAAGATTCCAGGGGAGTTACGTTAGTGATGTTTTTTCCGTGCGTATGTTAAGCTGTTTCTATTTTTATATAGCGTACATTGTTACTTTAGGCCCAAACATGGTGTTTGAATTCACAACGTTAACCACGTACCCGGCAACCCGTCGGTTAGAAAGTGATGCCAAGGGGTCTGACAGAGCGTTAATATGTGACGGGTTGAAATGAGACTGTGTAAAATTTGAGCTGCTGAGGATTCAGCTAAACTCACTGGGTTGAAGCTCAGTGATTAGGAGACTTAACCTGCGTGGTTGGATCTGAAGCTGCATGCTCCGAGAGTAAATCTGCACCCTCTTACTTCCCAGGCAATATTTAAATGTCAAACTACCTCCTGTTTCTAGTCGTGCCTCTTCGTAATCCTTTCACGCAGAGGAAAAGGATTACTCACTTCTCGAGTCATTAGCATAATGTAGACGGCACGCCCCTTCCATGACATTTCTCCAAACTCTGCTCAGTGTATACATCCAGACTCCGACGCTCCTCCTAAACCTTTATCTCGACTCTGCTGTTTTAAACGACCGGGACGATGATTAATGTCATTTCTCTCCATAGCTGCAGTTCTAGTAGCAGAGGAATCAATGCAGAGTCTCTGGAGACTCATACTGCTCTTTGTATGCCCGCCCAGCACAGCCACAATGACCACGAGAGAATCACAATGGGCCCCATTCATCACTCAGAACCAGCTGAAATACAAAAAAAAGAAAGAAAAGAAAGGCCTCAGTACATCAGCATGTGTAATGATTCTAAAAACAAATGTTCAGAGCTTTTATCTAATCAATGCAAGGATTTAAAACTCACTCGTCTTGTCATTGTCACCTTGGAGCCGCCCAGTCCTCAACACCCACAATGCAGTCAGAGATCATTGGAGGTAACTTCAAGGAAACTCACAGATTAATGCTTACATCGTGAATTTATGTTCATTTAGTTTATCCTGTATTGTGTTTGTTCACTCTTTGACTTCCTGTAGTGATATGATTGTAACTCAGTTTGGGAATATGCATCACTAGCGGCACAATATCAACAGATCCCGTTTCAATTAATTCAAGTAATTTGTCATGCCCTCTCCTACAAATGTGCAGCAACACAAGCAATCAGTTCATCAGGCGGGTACACCTTGTTGGTTAGGTTGAGGAAAACATTGTGGTTTATGTTCAAATATTTATCTTGTAAAATAACGTTTTATACGTTACATGACTTGCGTTAGTTAATTACATAACTTATGAAACAAAAGTTGACTTCTGGTTTCACACGCGAAACAAATTGCTTTCTCCTGACTAAAAGTCCTGTGTTTGTTTCACCCTTCCATCCACCCTGACCTCCTCCCATGGGGACTCCGTCGCTCTTTATACTACATCACCAACGACAGCTCCGCTTGTCCTGGTTCACGACTACGCGGGGTATATGTTTTCATAACTACAGTGCATTACTTTTTGTAGGTATAAGTACGAACGTTGAATGAGAACAGCCTGCTCTCCACATATGAGCCAAACATGCATTCCATTCCATTATCCTAACCGCTTATCCTATTCAGGGTCACGGGTCGCGGGTCGCGGGGCGCTGGAGCCGATCCCAGCTGACATTGGGCGAAGGCAGCGGTACACCCTGGACAGGTCGCCAGTTTATCGCAGGGCACATATAGAGACAGACAAACATTCACGCTCACATTCACACCTACGGGCAATTTTGAGTCTCCAAATAACCTAAGCTGCATGTCTTTGGACTGTGGGAGGAAGCCCACGCTGCCACGGGGAGAATGTGCAAACTCCACACAGAAGGAGCACCCGGGATCGGGGATCGAACCCTTTTGCTGTGAGGTGACGGTGCTAGCCACTATACCGCCGTGCAGCCCCAAACATGCATTAATAAATGTATTTTTCTTGGTCACTTTGAGGCTTCTACAGCAACGAGCTGTGTACAGTGACATTTCAAACACGTGTTATCACCTTTAAAAGTTGCTCTGGCGAGCATGTTTACAGTTGCCCATGTACACAGCCAGCATATGCAGAGCAACAGCATTCATTTCTGGCTACCTGGTAAATGCAAGTCCAATATCAACTGTCCTAGGTCTGTGTTGCTCTCCTACAACTCCCGAGGGAAATATCTGGCGATTTAGCGGCTAAATACTCCCCGACGTTCACCAGCTATTGCTAAATTTATCTGTCTGCTGTCTGGTGCTGGGCAGGTAACATGATGGATTAATCAGAGCTTCTTTTGATGAAAACATCAGCGTGCTGCCTTGGAAGCAGGGTTGATGAAAGAAGGAAGAGCCAAAACAATAAACTTGTGGGCTGTAAAACCAAAACAATGATCTGAAAATGAAGTCATTTGACACATTAATATGAAACATATTGAATAGATCAGCTTTAACCAAATGCCTGTTGAGCTCTCAGAGAAAAGAACATTGCTGCATAGTAGCATAAGGCTATTAAAACCACTGGGCATGTGAAAAATATTTATCAATTTAAAAATATATCTGCATCAGTGAGAGCATGTGTTGTGGATATTTGCTCACAAATGTGCTTCTAATCAGAAGTCCGCATAGGGAGGAGGTCGGAGTGGGTCAAACACAGGAGTTCAATCAAAGAGGCCGCTGTTCATGTCCCGGGTGAAAAAAACCCTCAGTGTTGACTTATTTTAATTTACGTCCATAACTTAAAGCTACTACAATTCATTTTCAATTTGTCTGATTTTGGCGGTCCCTGTGGACAGACGCGGTAGTGTTTCTGAGCACCAGATTTCCTTTAGAAAACCCCGGCTTTGTCTTGGTTCTCCTGCGCCTCCCTTCCATCCAGTGGGCCCAGCAATATGGCCGACGTGATTTACGAAACATAACCAAGCAATTTTGTAGCATAACCAAGTAGTTCTGTTGTATTTTCGTTTTGTTAAAAATTACAATGATAACCACGTGTTTAAAACTGAAACTGTAATCAAGGAAAAACTGTGTTTGCCTCTAACCAGAACTGAAAGTGTAGTTTAGTTGTATTGAATAGGTAATGGTTGGTAATGGGGACATGGATACAGATGTCAGAGGTTTAGAGGACAGCTGAGCACAATAAAGGCAACCAAAAGAAAACTAAGCGTTTATTGTGGACTAGCGTTCATATTCGGCATCATTCTTCTCCATTTGTTTTTAATTGGTGAATGAACTGCAGAGAAGTAGAGCACAGACAAAAACACCATCGTTGGCTGAAGTGAAACCGATTTTTTCGGTTTCCTATTTCCCGAAACAGCGATGTTGTGCCTCCGTTTGCTCTCAGTTGCTCTAACGAACGATGAATCGATGAGGAGGCAGGCCGCCTCGGCTCGAGCTCTGTGTCATTTTGAATTTTGTCGGCCCGACCTGTCTGTCCGCCTGTCTGTGGAGCTTGTTAGTTTGTTTTGAAGTGAGGTTTGGTCGGTGATGTATTAACTCTAAGACTGGGGTTTCATTATCCTTCACTGACCAAAGATCAAGATAACAAGACTGTGGTGCAGAGGGCCGGTAGCTGAGAGCGAAGAAGAGGTAGGGTTTGCTGCAGTGATTAGAGCAGCTGTGGTAGTTGGACATGAACAAAAGGTTTCCCTTGGCGTGGTGGTTTTCTGCTGAACTCATGACTTTACTTTTCATTTAACCCTAATTATTATTATCTTCACATAATCATGAATTTTTGCACTTGGATTGTTTTATGGTAACAGATGCAGTCTGACCACAAAATGATGTTCATTGAATTCTTTTAATTTGTATTCTTATTGTAATTATATCAAGAATAGAACAGATTAGATCATGAAAGTGGTTGTTTTAGGGTTGTATCTGAGGCATTACGTCATGTTTTACACATGCTCTGTATTTACATTGTCAACCACGCTTTCTGTGAAAAATATGCAAAAGTTTTGATGGAAATTATGAATGGGAAAACTTCAGTTGCTGGGTAAGGTGACCATATTTCCTGACCCCCAAACCGGGACCTTTAAGTGTACCACACATTCACGCACGTGTACTTGTATGCACTTATACATGCTGCACCACAGCTGTCCAGCTTTCTTGATCGTTTGAATCAGCATGTTTTGCAGTGTGTGCAGAATGCAGCATTTTCATATCCAGATACTTTAAGAAGGTGGAAACCGGCTGTAGCTCTTTAGAAAAGGCCGACTTTCCCTTCTGCATGATGGCTAACCGTTAGCTCTGTTTGACGAAGCCGCAAGCGTCACAGCAACAGCCTTGACAAGGACAAGCTGATTGATTGACACACATATAATGAGTGGGACAGAATGTAATAAACATCTATAAGCGCCGAAAAACCAGTGGAGTTATCTAAAAATAGAATTTGTTGCATTAAATTATACCTTTTAGCAAATATGAACTAAATTATATATTTTTTTACACCCTTCAAATGTCCTTTAACTGTCCTGGTTTGAGTCAGTGGGACCTTTCCTGCACCTCCTCCTCTTCGCCATCCTAAACTTTTTTGTCTCTCTCCACCTAGTTCTCTCCTACGATGGCAGGAC
This sequence comes from Anarrhichthys ocellatus, assembly GCF_004355925.1. Taxonomy (NCBI): domain Eukaryota; kingdom Metazoa; phylum Chordata; class Actinopteri; order Perciformes; family Anarhichadidae; genus Anarrhichthys; species Anarrhichthys ocellatus. The sequence continues at coordinate 1,217,823 of NW_022280075.1, read as the reverse complement.
AACTAAAAATAGTCTTGGAAAGGGAAGGAATATTTCCTCATGCAGTTCAATCTCTACTCTGAAAATGTGACGCCATCAACCAGCATCTTTCCATTTTATTGCGTAGAGAGAGAGGGAGGGAGAAAGGGGGGATTACTGAATTATCAGAGACAATTGGATAGCCTTTTTCTTTTTATAATGGTGCTGAGCCCAATAAAGAAACTTAATGGATATCTTCAGTTGAACACTGTGCTAATGTAATAGCCTGATCTCTGTCTCAGTTACAGCTCATGAGTCTGAGGGAATGCTGATTATTTGCTAATTAACTGATATAAATATGGATGGTAAAACCATTATTCAGAAAAATAACCTGCCGACGTTAATTTGCACATACAGAGAAATGTAAAATTGCAGTTTCAATAACAATACAATAAATTTAAAACATACAATTTAATTAGCAATGTACTGCTAAACTGTTCTCCATTCACCGTGATTGTGCAATTGTGTGAAGGCTCCAATAATAACCAGCTAGAAGGGTTCTCACGGCGTACCAAAAAACAAAAATGGTCTCCCTCTTTCAGAGCCGCTGTGACAACTTGAGCATTATGTGACGTCCCAGGAGACTCGGAGAAATGGGCCAACTTGCAAAAGCAATATCGCTCCAGCCACGAATAAATCACTGGAACCTGAAAGCTATCAGAGTTAGCGGGTTGCCAGGGGAAATGATTATGAGATTAACGTTTGGGGAAAGTGTGTTTTTGCAGCATCAGTCACAGAAGCGATTAAAGTAATACAAAACCTTCAACAAGAAGTGACAAGTGGGGGAAATAAAGCTCTGGGCAGCCGACGGAGTTATTTATAAAAGCCGATTGGGGCCGGAATGAGCAGCCTCTCTGTCCACCTGGTGCGCTGTCATCTCCATGTGGACGGGTCGCTGCTTCCCCCACAGCATAAGAGCTCTTTTAAATGTTCTGTTGGTAAAGTTCAGATAAGAAAATCAACATGCATTTGGTTAAATTGAAGAGATTGACTGAGACCTGTGTGCAAAGGCCTTTACTTTGAGGCACATTAAGCCTCGGGTCATACTTCAAAACGGACGGGTGCACAGACGGCTGTGGACAGCATGAATGGGAAGTAGTTCTTTTTATACCGTTCGCCGTTAACACTACGCTATCACTGCAAGAGTGCTGGCCATGCAGGCGGTAAGCAGACATCCGCACATGGCCTCCGCGTGCACCCTGCGAAGACGAAATGTACACTATGCAGAACCTCGTGTACGCCGGAAGCACAGCTCTGACTTAAAGGGTTCAGTATATCTGAATCTAAATGTTGTCCAGACCCATTTCCCATTGATGTGTAGCTGTTATGAACGGTCCAATTTGAAGTTGTCCTCAAAAGTCAATCATCAGCTCTTCTCCATCCAGGGACTTGCATCCTGTTTTGAAGGTTTCACCCTTGTTTGACCCGTGTGCTCTGTTACGCCTATAACAGTGACGTCACAGCTGTTCATCACTGCAGCAAGGACAGAAGTTAACACCCCATGAAAAGATTGTTCTTTCAGACCACCAGTGGTTTAACTTACTCTTCTAAAACATCATTTGGGTGTTTAAAATTTAGTTTTGTTGACTTTTGAAGAGCAAAACAGAGCAGGAAACATTCTTTACCCACAAAGTTATGAACCACAACTTTCATAAAAAGGTGCAGAAACGTTGATTTGGCTCCTGAATCTTTTTAAAACTGAGCCTCCAACATCTGTTACTAGTTTCCTCCTATTGAATAAAAGAAGTGATTTTTTAAGGCCTCAAAAGACTTGTTAATGTGCGTTTAATTACACATCTTCATGAACCATTTGTAGTTTTCAGGAGGTTTGTTTACACAGTGATCGGTCACATTTTTTTTTGTCTTTTTAGAGGTGAACATGCAACTGTTTATAATGCAAAGCTTCCGTTTTAGCATTTAGTCAAAGTGCTCTAAAGGACATGACTGACTGACAAACCAGAGCCAAATGTTATCGCTAATTTTGCACGAAATGCAGAAATGAAGAGCGGCTCCTCCAACATGGCGGAATGTTTTCATCGCTGTATTTAATTCATGTTCACAGACACGTTTTCATCCAAATATAGAAACCTTTTTATTTTACAATCTCAGCAAAAATATCATACCAATTCCAGTTTAATTGTACAGTTTGTTAAATATCTAAATACACTTTTACAGTTGCGATGTCAGTAGAAAAAAATATTGGAGATTTTTTTTGTATGAGATACAAAATGTACACTTCCCCTCACACACACACACACACACACGTGTACACGACATGGTGCGACTGACCGACGCTGGCTGCTGACATTAAAAACCTTTGCGCTTATAAAATAGGATTTCTTTACACTGCTCACAGAGTTTTAATCCACCTTAATAAAAAGTATTTTTATATCACAACAAGAAAATGACGGCACAATTACAATGGCTTTACTCCATAAACTGTGGAAAAGTATTGTGTTAATACTTAACCACAGTGGATGAAAGGTGGAATAAAGCAAATGTAAACAGACACCATTTAGATGAAGTCACAGTTTGATGTAATAAAAACATACTTTACATGTGCAATGGAAAGGTACCATGTACTCTAAAATGGTCACAATTACTACACTTTATTTTGAGGGATACAGTTAGCAACATCTTGGGCAATAGTTTTGTTCAATTTCTCCAGAGAAATCAAATAAATTATATTTCCGCAGTTTTGTCTTCTCTTAAGTTCAAATGAATGGAGTTGTTGTAGAGAACAGCGATGGCACAGACATTTAAAAACACTTGGACATCATCCGGTTCTCCTCAGATCCCCTGAATCTTTTCCCTCCCATAGAACATAATGTCGTCATTTCCTGAAGAGACTTTAATAAAGAGAGCTGCACTGACTGAACGCTGGAGGAACTGTGAGCTGTGCAATTTTGTTAGTAATTACCATGTTGGCTGTGAACCAGAGCTCATCAAGAAGTCAGGTACAGTGTACAACACTTACTGAGCTACTACTTCAAGCTGTAGTCATTTGGGGGTCTTTCTAACTGCTAAATGTCCCACTGTTTTCACCAGCTAGTCAGTGATTTTTACCTGTCTGCTCTTTGGCACTGGGCAGGTAACATACAGTGAGTTTATCAGATCATATTTGGTGAAAACAGCTTCCTGCTGCAGCTGGAAACGGGACAGGTTAGAATAAACTTTACAGTAAATCTGCTATGACACCAAAAATAAACTGAGCTAAAAGAGGCTAAAATGCTCCGGACTTGCTGGCATGTCAGCAGAGGTTTATGTGAAATACATAAATACACTCCAGCTGATTAGTGTGGTATGTGCAAGAATCCGCCATCGTTTTTAATCGAAGGTTTAGCTGACAGTTATAACAAGTTACAGTCACCCAAGGTGTTATTTTATGAAACACTGTGAGATGGGCTTGCCCAAAATGTTGCTTTGTGTATTCAGCCCTCTACACAACTTTGTCCACAAGTACAGTGTTCGTATTAAACAGTCACAACAGTCCTTCACAATAAGGTCACATGATTGAACAGTGCAGATTGCACTACTGATCCGAACAGGACACCCGAAAAAATAACTGTTTTAAAAAGAACGAAGAAAAGTAGAGAAGTTAAATCAGGGTCTAAAAAAAGGTCAGATGGGTGTTTAGTTTGGTCCTGTAGTGGAAACATGGCTACATTAATGATTAAGTGGTCTGAAGCAGCAATACCCACTCAACTCTTAACAATCTGACAACGGACAAGTTGTCCATGCGTGCAGCGATAGTAGGTCAGGTGAAAAAGGATACCGAAACATGAATTCAATATAAAACTCTCGTATAAGGATTGCAAAGTCAGGATTTTTTTCCCCCAGCAAGACAGGTGACCACGGTGAAGGAAATAGTGACTGATGGATTTTGCAACAGAAATATAAGCGATGTGACACACACATGAAATCATATGAGGACATTTGTAGTGTCTCATGGTGCCGGGTAGACAAATGTCGGCACCAGAGAGTTGAAGTTTATAAATAGTTGTCACTGCAGGCCACATGTAGCTATCTACTGCTAACTAGCAAGGCTATCTATTACAACATTGCTAGCTGTAGATAGCTATCTAGCGTTAGCTGCTTTCTCGTTGCTTTCCTTTCCAGAGATGAGCTAATATCACTTAATGTTCATTTGGAGAACCTATAAACATCAGCAAAGCTACATTTTTATTGTTCAACTCTGCAAAATGTGTTGCTTAGTTGAAATGACTGTAAAAAAACTGTAAAAAGATGGACGTTTGAGTTAATAATGATAATATCCTTCATATCATCGGAAGTTTTCAGTTTAATCTGTACAGACAAATGTAAATTGATCAAACTGATGTGTCCAAGCTAGCTTCATTTGTGATTTAAAAGTACCTCCACTGAGGCGTGTTGAGGATAGGACATTATGTTTTGGTCTACAACTGATTGTTAAAATCGAACTGAGTGCAATGATTAAAATGGCACGTACTGTACATTGTTCGGCTTCACACAATGGGATTAGAGAATGGGTTCAGGCGACAGACCTGAACATCACGTTGAGCAGGAAACTAAATCATCTTCAGCTGAACCACAGGTTTAAAACAAACGACAGAAGAACATTTCATTAAGAACAGAAAAACAACAGAGATTTAAAAAAGGTGGTAAACAACAACAACAATTCCCTTTCCCATAAAAGTACTTTGGATTGAACGAGTGGGAAAAGCAACACATCAGCATCATATCGTGATTAAAGGAGAACAGAGGTCTTCTGAGGGCTAGAGTTAACTTTTCAAGGCAGGAGGAACATATGGTGGAAAACAAAGTATCTTTAGCTCTATTCACAGCCAGCAGTTACGTGTGTGTGCATTGATACGAGAGTCACAAATGCTGATGTGGACATTTTGGACCACACACACACGCTTACTGAAAAATACACACATCCACATCTAGTCTTCTTCCAACAAGGCACGAAGATTTCATTCAAGTTTATCGTTACACAAGTGCTTTATGCATTTTAAACCCACTTTTGTCTCTGTCCCACAGATACCTCGGCGAGCCTATTCAGAGTAACTCTCCTATTCGTCTCCCCCTCCCCCCTACTCGCACTGTACTTTAAAGTGATGTGTCAGCTCGGCGGTGAATCAGCTGGCCTGCCAGTCACGTAGCTAGTCATCCGGGCGTCCGTTTGCAGTCCTGCCTGCTGTTTGGCGCCGTGACGTGACCCCGGCGCTCGGCAGTCTGCGACGGGGTCGTTCCGGCGACTGATCGGCGGAGACGTGTGGGGAGCAGCAAAGGGTGCACAGAAAGAAGGAAGGGGGGGGGATCTCTTAAGAGGTGTGACAGCAGCTCCCGCCACCCCACCCAAGTCCCACCATAACAACAAACAAGCCCATGGCCAGCGAGAGTTGGCCCACGCAAACCCGGGCGTTAGATAGCACTCGCCTCTGAGGAATGAAAGCAGAACGTGGCACAGTGACAAATCTGCAGACGACTCATTGATAAATACAGCGAGGGCAAAGGGACAGAGCGGAGGATAAAGGAGCGAGGCTGCATTTTTCTTTGTCAACTTCCACCTGCTACATTCAAAGCAGCTCGGCCCGCAGGGAGACGAAGGGCAGAGACCAGACTACTACAAGCCAAAGGGGGGGGGGGGGGAGGGGCAGTGGTGTATGAGGGTTAAAAAGGAGAATCAATTCACCAGGTGATTTTCAGAGTGGTTCTGCCTGGCTTCATGCAGGTGTCAGGATGACTTTGGCTCAGCAGGAGCTCCCCCCACCACCACCACCACCACCCTCCCCCAGGGAGGTTGTCAGAGCTGGAGAGACATAAGGGGATTTGAGAGGGAGAATGGAGAAGGTGCAGTCATGCAGGCAGATAGAGACGGACGCACAGACGGAGTCGGACCAGGAGAGACGGGAAGGGGGAAAGAGGTGGAGAATAAAGGTAGAGAGACAGAGAGGGGAAATACAGGTACAACAAAAAAAATGTGCGAGGGAAAGAAAGGCCATAGATAAAGCTCGAGAAAATTTGAAATAGAAAAAACGGAATGAGAAAAGAAAGGAGAGGAATGTCAGATAACCGATCGGCAGCAGGAAGTGAGACAGACCCGCCGTGTCAGAACATATACATCTCACACACAGAACCACCTTCAAACACAAACCCATCAATCAAGAGTGAAACTCAGTCTATCCTCCAGCTCAGGTGTTTAACCAACTTCCCCCACGGTATCCCATCCCGCCTCGGGTCTGAGCACCTCCCAAAGAGAAACAGCCGTCACCTCAGCGTCGGGTAAACGGGGAACCAGAGTTTACAGCAGCAGCAGCTCCACATCTGCGTGCGTCAAGAGTCTCTGTTTCTTTCTGGATGCTGCCGGGGCCTCAGTTGGTGCCCCGGTTGAAGTGCTCCAGCATGGTGCCGTTGGTTCTCTCGAACAGCCACTGCTGGCTGGGGGAGGAGGGGTCACACGTGTTCATGAAGACCCGCCGCTCGCTGGGGCTGCAGTCGATACAGCTCATGCTGACGGAGTGAAACAGACTCTTGTCCTGGAGGACGGAGGGAGGGAGAAACAGGAAGGATTGTCAGAAGAACTAAAGGAAGCTTTTTCATTTATTTTTTTTCATTTTAAAACCCATTGTCCTGACCGGCGCTCAGCGTTTTCTCCTCCTCTCTGTGTGTGCCAGTGTAGACGTACCTCTCCCCCTAAACGGAGTTGTTTTGAGGCTGAGGTCTATAGGCAAAGCATAACGCAGCCTGCGGAGGCTTCCGCTCAGCACCTCGGCCAGAGCGCAACCGACACAAGCGACGGTGGCGAGTCTCAGTGACTCACGAAGGACTAAAGCCAGACGTTTCTCCTCCTCCTTTGGTTTGATTTGAAAGCATTCATTTTTAAGGATTCTGTAGTATTGTTGTTTTCATGTTTTCTTCAACATTTTGCTTTGAGATGACCATTTTCCAAAGCATGAAATAACATCACAGTGTGGTGATGACACTTGAATCTTACCCATTTAACAGAATAACATTGAGCAACACTAAAATGTAGCAGACATGTAAGGACATGAATATTCATTAATGCATTTGTCAAACTTTTACATTCTGCGGTTTTGGCCGGTCTTTTTGCTTCTACGTGTATATTGCAGCAAACAAGCTTGCTTGTGTCGTGACACTTCACTAGATGCTAGAGGTGTTACAAAAATACAAATGTGGCCTCCTGGATGGCATGTTTTTGTTATTAATGGAGCTTAAACGCAGCAGCGTAATGAGGTCCTTTGAATATCCATCAGCTCGAGGGTAGGGACTGTTTAAATGTGCAGAACCTTATAGAATGATTAAGCAGCCTTGAAGTCATTTATTTTGAAGCAGTTGCGCTATTAGCTTTGTTGCTTCGTACAGAAAGAAGGAAAGGGAGGGGGCGAGAACAAGATGAGAAAAGAGAGAGACTGGTGCACAGAGATAATGTCTTTACAGTCAGGGCTGCCGTACCTTTCTGTAGCGCCACAGCTGGTTCCCCTTCATGCCGTGACAGTCGTACAGGGTGACCGGGCTGTTGTGGGAGACGGCGTCGAAACAGACTTTTTTAGTGTGCATGGGGTCGCCCACCCGGATGTCCTCTCTCCATCCGAACGTGAACACCTGCGGGAAACCAATCTCAGTGGTTCAGAAGTCACGACGGCATCGTATAACATGAATAACTTAGATGAAGACTGTGTCGCTGTTGTTGAAAGCTAGTAAGTGGACCTTATGTTGGGATTGTGAGGTCAACAGCAGAGAATGGACTTCAGTGCTTCACTTTTAAGCTAGCACGGCGATGAAGCAGCTACTAAACTCTCGTGTGGAGAGATCTATCCTCAAAGCAACTCAACAGTCACCTTCTTTCTTTTCATTGGTTGAAAGTTCTGGAAACAGCTGGTAAAGCGTAAATACAATTTTTAGCATCTGCGTAGCGGCGGGGGTCCAAAAGACGTGAAATCTTGTCATTTTAATAAAAAAAGCTCTCTTATTAATGTAAAAAAAAAAAGAATCTTGTCAATCTGTGAGCTGGAGGAGCGACGAACACTCGGACATCACCGAGACTTCCCGTACGAGTTCCTCCGCTGCTCTCGTACGAAATCAACAAGGACAGCTGCCACGGGGCCCCCTGAGATTTTCAGTGAATCAATTTCTCGCTGGAGCCGAATACAGATTGCAACTGCGACACAGATTAAAACAATGCATCTTCAGATTAAGGCAATTAAAGTGTCGGAGCTCCGAGGCGCACTATTTCAGCTGTGGAGACAAACTGAGGCATTCAATCCATTAAGGTTGTGTGATGAGCTCGACTTAAAGATCTCCAGTGTGAAGAAGTCCGTCAGAACAATGCAAAGATAATGAAGCAGCGCAGCACGTGTGTGTGCCGTTTGTGTGTCTGCGTAAGGTAATTTGACACGGATGCTTGTTTAGTAGATGAAATACTTTTACTCAGGAGATTTATTAACTCAGGGTTAATCTCAAGAGATAAAAAAATGTGACAATTCCTCTTTGAAATGTGCACCACACTCTGCAGTGGTTCAGTTATGTTTGAGGCGTTCCAAAACAAACCCAGATGTGCCAGGTGGATGAAACAAGAGGTAGCAAATATTTTAGACCCGATCTTACAGTAGCTGTAGAAAGAACTGTCATTAAGCTTCTCATTAAGAAGCAACTGTAGTCAAATAGAATAGCAACAGTTAAAAACATGAATCGGCCTCAAAAAGAGTATTTCTCCTTTGTGATCATGATGACACGTCACATGATCAGAGACTCTGCTTTGATTCATTCGGGTATCAGACATATTGACACACAGACCTGAGACTTTATTAGACCCAGGGTGGGTCTCAGTTACTGGGAGCCAACCGGCCCCACAGAGACCTCGACCCAGAACGCTAATACATCTGATATTCCCCTGAAATTAACCAAAAGAAAAACAACACTGAACAACAATGTCACGTTAACCAATTGTGGCTCTGCTGCTTTTACTTATTCTAAGTATTTAATAGAAGTAATTATTACTAAAGGTATATTTTTGCATCATCTAATTCTCAGGTTCTTCAAATAAGGACTGAATGTACATTTCTGAACGTTCAATTGTAAAATAAAGCCTGAAGAGTTTGAACAAGGCTAATTATTAAAATGTAATATTTTTGCTGCTGACCTGTCCATGGCTCCAGCTCACATCGCCCCGGCCCTTCACACAGCTCTCCAGGCGGATGGGACTCCCTGATACAAAGTGTTTACTCTCCATGCACATGCTGCTGCCCACGTTACGGATCTGTGACACGAACAAGGACACGAAGGACAGTCATTCAGTCTTCTGAGAAAAAAACCCCCATAATCACACAGGACATTATGCACGAGTATGCTGAGGCAGATTCCAGTTTTAGAATGAGGGCCTTAGTTCGGCTTATTTCGGGAGGCAATACCACTCAGATTATCCTCTGATTGGCATTACGTAAACGTGCTCCCTCCTCTCTGAGAGCAGTCGCACCAGATTTCCGGGCAGCAGCCCGGTGCGACAGACAGACACGACTATTAGAGCCAACCGGCCAACATTTTCTTGACAGCCTCATCAGTTATTTTAGAAGAAGCTGCTACAAATGATCCAGACTTTTTGATCCGATGGTTGTATTAAATAATCAAAACAGAAATGTTCAGCACCTTGAGCACAGCTCGGCTTGATAAATGACGAATAGTATTTTTTTTTTTTTAAATGTCATATGAAACAAAAAACGAAAACAAATAAATCAAATATCGACACTTGGTTTCACAACTTCGTCATCCTGTCCAACTGACTGTCATTCCAAATGAATGAATGAAATTCCTGTTACGCAACAACAACGTAACACACTGGCTCGTTAACAACCAATGAGAAATAATCAAACAAAAAACTGCTTTTAAAGGGAGTCGAGAGGAAGAGGCCTCGGATGGTTTGTTATCTTGTACTTCACGGTGTCATGGTTTCAGATCGGAGCCGAATCTCCCTCACTATTTAGTTTTGTGTTCGAGGGATGAGAGCCGACTGTACCTCCCCCCACGCGGCAGCAGGAGGCTCCACCGGTGGGTAGTGTTTGGGCAGATCCCAGGCCACCTCGCTCATAAACCACTTGAAGTTCTTGCAGTTGAGCTGGTTCCTCAGCTCCTTCTGGGCCGTCATGTCTCCCGCGGACAGGTGGCGGTACTCGGGCCGACGCTGGTAGATGTATTCGGCGTACTCGTCCATCCACACCTCCGCCACGCGCTTCAGGTTCTGAAATTGGAGTGAAACCGTTTTGTTAAAGCGTCATTTTTTCATTTCAACAACACTGCAAACAAAGAAGTCTTAGGAGTGCAAACATCACAGCCACGGTGACAATCGTCTCGTGCCTGCTAGGAAAGAAAGAACAGGGACTAAAGGGTCTGGTAGGGGCATCATCCAAAATATCTTTGTAGCTCATCCAGTCTTAAAATGAGAAGCAGATGGTTGTAGTTCCTCCTGTGATGACACATCTACGTGAACACATTGCACAACCAAATTTGCTCGACGGTCATTAGGTTTGAAATTGTGCAGAGTAGTTAACCCTCTACAATAGATGGTGTAGAATCTATTTAAACCGACAGTAACTGAACTCCCCCCCCCCCCTCCCCCCCTTTGTGTTACAGCGGAAGCAAAACAAAATCGGCTCCCAAAACATTTGCACGGGAGCCGATTTTGTTTTGCTTTTTTTTTTATTTATTAGGTGAGAAGTACCTTCACGTTTTGTATCTCAGGTGCACATTTTGGGCTCTATCTTCATCTTTCAATGTCTTTTTATGACTGCATTTCTATTGTCTCATAAGTGTTTCTCACGAGACTGCGAAGCAGGCAACTTGGAGTTAACGGCAAAAAGCTGTGAAATTTCAGGCAGTTTTATGTCAGCCAAAGTGTGTGCGAAAGATTATGAAAGCACCTGGCTTCAGAATGAAACTGAGCGGAATAAAAAAAAAAAGAAAAGAAAAAGATGAGCAGGTGGCTGAAACTGTAAGCAATGATGGCTGCAGGGCAGAAATCTTCTCCAACAGGCTCTTTAAGCTCAGACAATTGCAAACATGAAAGATTTACACTCGAGTAATAGGAAATCCATCCACCGGAAGCCTCTGAGAGGTGAAGCAGTGATAGCAGCATAAGAAAAAAAAAAAAAAAAAACACGAAGCCGGTCGGCCTCTGAGGGACGGACGCATGTCTGAGAATACAGATGGTCCCAGCCTTGGAGGTACGGATGTCGGAGTGAATGCGAATACAGGTTCAGCGAGCCTCCCAGGAAAGAATAAATACAAATCGTCCAGCAAAAAAAAGAATAAAAAAAAAAAATCCCTCGAGCTACAAATACACATTCACACAAACTCTCTGCTGCAGAGCTCGTTGCCTGCAGCGAAACCTGGGCTCTCCAGGTGAAGTGGAGTTCAGTGGTTCCATCTCCCTCCATATTGACTGGACTTCCTCCCTCTACTCACAGATGTGGAATGGCTGATGCGCACGCACGCACGCACGCACGCACACACGCACACACGCACACACGCACACACACACACACACGCTGGATTGTCTGTGAACGTGTCTGGAAGGCCTTTGTTCGTATTATCTGTACCACCTTATGAATGCCAGTCCACAATTCAGTCACTTTTAGCTCCGTTTCTGGCTCTTTAGCTGCTAAATGCTCCAATATATCGCCAACTGTGTCTGTCTGTTGTTTGGTGTAGTCTCATCCACTCCTGACAAATACCAAAGAAACAGAGAAGGACACAGGGGACGTATTATAACTCCTCACAGCCTCAGCTAAAGGAAGTTTTTCAGTATTATTAAACCGGCTGCCTGTTTGACATCAGCATTCAGTGCAGCCTCGGTGAGGGGCTAATGGTCAGTCCAACGAGGCAAAAACAGAGACCAAGAGGTTTAATTACACATTCAGCCAAGCCAAACAGAGCCAGGTGTCAGACTGAGGCTGACTCATGCATAATGAATAATGTTCAGCTCCAGGCCAGATTAACACTTTTAAAAAATTCCTCATGTTGTGTCGAGGTGCTGGAGCTCACGTTGAATAAAGAATCTCGAGCTCACTATTTGAAAACTGTAAGTTGTATATTGAGGACACAGGGGTTTGATTTGTACCCACAATGCAACTCAGAATACAGACCGTTCGGTCGGGGATTTGGTTGTTATGCTAGTAGCGGGCTGATGTGGCCCCATGCAGATAGCCTGCAGCAAAGATGAGGAGCGGGCTACAGGTTCAGAGTCCATGGACAAAGGAAGCCAAAGATATATGGATCAAATCCCAAGCAGCCGTACAGGAACTTTGCCTGATCTACCATTTTTGATATTATGTGCCATATATATCATCACATTTTAGTGAAAGTTTGAGGTGTGCAAAATGTCTAAGATTGTAAAATGCACCGTGCATGCTGAAGTGCATCGCTGCAGTGACAAATATAATATAATAGGTTTGATTTCATTTCAGCTCAGAGTCATTTACTGTCACGTATATTATTCTCCTCTCCTCTGAACTCTCTGTTTACAGCTAGCTTGCTGCTCTCGCTAACAATATTAGCTGCTCTGTTTCAACAATAGAAGGCTGAAATTCAGCCGTGGTGTTGTTCTGTAGGGCAGATCTGACCGTTGGTATTAATTGATGAAAGAGTAGCCATGTGCAGCATTTAAGAAATTGAGAAGCATTGAGAATCGTTGTGCATTCAAATGGTTGACAAGTGAATCGTAATCAAATCGCGAGGCTAGTGAAGATTCAACCCTCTTTTTGATACGCAGTCGTTTTATTTCTCAAAATCTGGTGATATAAGATGCTGACATCACCGCAATACATTGAAGGTGAGTGCAATTAGTGATGCTTTAAGTAGCCGGAACACACATTTGAAAAGACTCAAAACATGTCATTCTACTCAGGCTGATCCACAGACCTCGCTATTCACGGTTCACATTTGGAACTATTTTTTCTGATGGTAGGACATAAAATAATCTGTTAATTGCCATGCCATTTACTTCTACACATTCAATGTAAGGATTTGATCGTGGGATGCTGCATGCATAGAAACATAAACAGGCAAGGCAATAAACCAGACATCCTTGCACGTCCTTGTGTCCACATTAACACGCTATGAAACGATCTGAGACTCACCCTGGCCAGGCTGACCCCACCAGGAACTTTGTAGGGGACGTACTTCCTGTAGATGTGTCCTACCCTGGAGCAAGGGATGTCCTCCATCCGGCCACCACACATCCACACCTACAGAGAGAGTGAGAGAAAGAGATTCAGCAGTGATAAAAGACAATATCGGGTCAAGGTTGGGTCGAAGCTGCTGCGCTGGTGTTTGTGTAACTGAAGAGTGTGAATATCCGACGAGGTCAACAAATCAACAGAGATGAATCAAAGTGTGGAAAAAGGCAAAGCGTGGGAAGACGTTGTGAAGAAACAGCAATGTGGATCCAACAAGGTTAGGATGTAAAGAAAGGGAGAGATGGAAGCAGTGGGAGGATGTCAGAGGGACATGAGGCATATGTATTCTGTATGTACTGGTTTGTTGATGGGATCATCTTAGCAGAGAAGGATACAAAGGAAAACAATGTCAGAGTAGACATGTACAGCCAGACTCATGTTTACGACCACATCAATATTATGTTAGGTTAGATAACAAGCTTGAATAATTGCAGATGTTAATCTTCTTTTATGGAGGGTGCAGGAGTGAGAACACCATTCACAACAACTCCACAAAATGACTCCAAAGTTCATGTGTTTGTAGATTGCGGAGAGAGCAGAAGACATCAAAGGGAACAAGTCAATCATGCTTAGCTAAATGACAAAGACTGCAATTGGATTTGTTATGCTTACTTCTGAAAGGCAGCGCCGCTTTATAGCTCCACAGGGTGTGTTGTTAGAAATTTCAAAGATAGATTTTGGGTGACGTATAACTTTAAAGTCAATAAGAACAGCCTGAGGTGAGAAGGTCAGACAGCAAAAGTTTGTTTCAGATAAAATAATTCAATACATATTTAGAATTTCCTCTTTCAGCATCTAAAGAAACACTTATTATACTGCAGAAATCTTTGAAAGTGTGACACAGCTAAGCCTTTTTTTTTTTTAAATCAATTAATTGTAATCGTTGAAAACTGTTGGTGACATCATCAAAACATGTTTGGGTGTCGGAGCGATTCCTGCACTCAGTAAGAGTTTGTTTGAGGTGCTCTTTTGGTAAGGATACAGTACATGTAGACAAGAGAACCACAAGAAAGATACAAGGCACTAAACTATTAGAATGCCTTTATTGTAATGCTTAGTCATGTCGGACCTAAAGCCAAAGTCCATCGAGCCCACGTCAGGGAGTCAAACACAGTATAACACAACATGGAACCTGTGAATGTTTGGCTTCTTGACTTGATAAAGAACTTAAATGGTTGATTATCAAAATGGTTGTCCGTGAATCGAATAATCATTTCAATTCTAGGTAATAGATTTTAAAGACAGAAATGGAAATCACCAACTTGACCCCCTTTTTCAACCGATTGTGCATCAGCGTATTCTCTATTATTCAAGAGAATCCTATCCAATGTTTAAAACTGTGATGCAGGAGTTCTGGGTTGTTCTTTCTTATCTTGACCTATTTTGCCACCTTACAGCTCTGTCCTCCACCAGCTCCCACATCTCGCAATCCTACTCCTACTTCTGTCGTGACTAAAATCTACAAGTTCTAGTTAGGAAAACTGCTTCGATATCATCTACATTTCTCAAGGCTGGAGGCTTGTGTTGTGTTAACAGGTTGGAGGTTGGAGTCTTTCTCAAGGACGCAGACCGGCCACCAGAAGCTCAGTGAGTCAATAATGTGAAAAAAAAGTGTTAGTTCCCTGATTGACTTTCCTTTTTGATTATTTCCAGTAAGTCTGTTATTCTGCATCATTCCCCCTTCCTGATCCTCCAGAGTGGACATCAGCTGGCTTCCATTTCAATTCAATTACTCCTTGTCAAGTTTGTTGAGCCAGTCCAGCTTGGACAAACAGGATCGGGGGAAATAACAGATTGAATCCACCCTCTCCACATCTCGCTGTCGGCGAAGGTCTGACCTGCTGTTCCGATCCCTCCCACCATCTTTATCCCAGAGTGAAACACTTGAGCTTAATAACAGGGGCGCCTCGCTGCAGGCGGGATTGAGAGTTTGAGTTCAGCACCAGTCGGATTAAATTGAAAGTCTTATCACTCGCTTCGAACCTCTAACATCCGCTCACCTCAAATTATGAAGGCTAAAACCACACCATCAAGACACGGGACACCTTACAGCTCTTCTCAAAGACAAGTTACTAAATGCAATGGAACTGGTGCTAGACAATATTCCACTAATTCGACCCAAACAGCATCGAATGCATTTACATACGTGTGATTAATCTGACTCTATTTCTGACTGTCTGCACTTCGCTCATTTAGCACCTACTGCTGATATCAGCCCGCAACATAGTCTGTATATAAGAAGTGGACGTAGTCATGTTGACGTCACCCATTGGTTTGTGGACTGCTGTTTTGAAGCCTTGAATTCGACGACGCCATGTTGGCTTTTTGCAACCAATTAATGAAAGTTACCATATTTGGAATGCGGAGGAGTGACGTAGAGACGCTGTATACGTCTCTGGTAGCGGCAGAGACCTGTCAATCATAAGGTAGCCCCACCCTAAAGCATACTCTGCTTTATGGTCTGTTTGACTCTAAATGGACCATAAGTTACTAAATGAACATCATGCTGTATTGAAGAAGACTTGAAACTAGAGATTGAGAACATAAACTCATGTTTACTGAGGTAATAAATCAAGAGAGAAGTAGAGTCATTTTCTCATAGACTTCTATACAATCACACTTCTTTTAGCAACAATAGGGAGTCGCCCCCTGCTGGTCAGTAGAGAGAATTCACGTTTTAAGACACTTCCGCATCAGCTTCCCTCGGCAGAACCGGAGGTAGCCGAATGGCCCGGAAGCGTAGTTCCCAGTCCCCCCCGGTTGACACTGTTCGCTCTGTCAACACTGTTGCCGTTGTCTGCATTGTTAACGCTGTTAGCACCATTCGTGCAGCTAGCACTGCGACCATTTCATCTCAGACACTCTTGATGTCATGCATTGCACCTTTAACGAATGTGGAAAAAGAATGGGTGAATCCAAAATTTAGAAGGTTCTTCCTTGGCCCATGCTATAGCCTGTTTTTCTGAAATCCTGCACATAACCTCCATGGCGAAGGGAATTAGCAAAACAGAGTAACATAATGTGAATAAATTAACATGACGAAGCAGCAGAAGGTGAATATAACAGAAATGTTCAATCAAATCAAATTACCCAGCAGTGGCCTTTGTGCTGAATTGAGTGAGACGACAAAAGTCCTTAGCCGTTCAAACCAGAATTCAATTATTGTGACGCGCCGTTTTGTCCGTCCAGAGCCCGCTGACGGAGGCAGCAGAGGGGGAAGACTAGTTCTTAACATGCTGGCCAAGTCGCGAGCAGTTACGGCTGCACGATAGAATAATTCATGCTGAAGCACCAGACAAAAGCATGATCTAATATGGTATTCTGAATATGATTAATGTAGAGAGTCCTCCATGCAGCAGAGTATGTTCAGCTCAAATGACTGAAACAAGAGTGGAAACCATAATGAGGAACGTCTCATGGGCTCAACATATTTTTTTCTTCTTTAGCTATTTAGTTGAAGAGCTGTGAATAAACAAATGAATCGTTAGGAGAAACATGTGGAACACTCTTTCCTCCTTTAAAAAGCAATGCAGTGTCACAATGTAGATGCATCTCAGCTCTAAATGAGTAATTGCTCGTTAAGTAGGAGCTCTGGGAAAAAACAAGGACATACAGTACATCATGTGTGCAAAGATCCAACAACCCTGCCAGTCCCATTCTGTGATGTACTGTACATAAACACTGCACAATATGAGCAGAGTATTTAAAATAACAACTATCATTACAGCACCAAGAAAATAATGTATCCCATAATAGCTAAATAAATCGTTCTCTCTATATCTATCTTAATTAGAACTGCTACTATAAGTGCTGCTGTATGCAAACTAAGCATGCAAAAGATATGAGTGTGCAATTAATGGGAACTAAAATATTGAACACACAGCAGATGGTGATCAAAATCTAATCAATTAATAAATCAGTCAAAACTGTTCCATATTTATTCATACAATGTAACTTACAATAAAGAAAGTTTAGCAAAGTTAAATATTGCTCACGTTCATAACAAAAGAACACACAGTTCATAGTGCTCATTATATTCTACATGTATCCAATAATAGTTTGCAATATCCAGTAGAAATAGACTGACTCCCAACATAAAACATGGAAGGACCCTCTCACTTTATGGAATTAGAGACACACATTCAACATCCTCACTAAGTGACACTATTACATATGTTCTACACTCATCCGTTACAGTAGCTCCGTGTGAGGTGGTGTTGTGTGTTCGTGTTTTTACCTTGAAGGAGATCTCGTACTGTTCTCCTCCCCAGATCTCCAGCCCCGAGTCATATCCTCCCAGCTCCCAGAACCACTTCCTGTCCACAGCAAACAGTCCACCTGCCATCACCGGTGACCTGCAGGACACAGAGGTTTACACAGTCACTCCCAAAATGTCAAATGTGAAGAAATTCCCTCAAGGTGTTCCTGAGATAATGCGTTCAAGAGAAAGGACCGGACAGACGGACAACTTGTTAGAGGAAGGGGCGTCAGGAAGTGTAATAAAAGTGTGGACAATGTGACATTTAAGGTCCATCTTTATATCATCACAACCAAAATGCACATAAGATGCTCTACTCTGGGTGCTGTTGCATTTAGGATAACCGTTATGGGGATTATTGGTTGTTGCCATGGAGCGCTGCATGGTTGTCAGTGTGTACCGTGTGTGGGTGATAGTAACAGAGGCAGCGCTGAGAGTTCTGGTTGTATGAAGATGACTGAGGGATCGTGGACAGAGTCGGACACAGAGAGAAAGGGAGGGCCGAGTGTGTTCTCCCTGAACAATACACACGCAACAGCTTTACTTTATAGAAAGCCGAAACCTAACCCTGACCTGAATATCAACATTTCACACACTTGCGTCATCACCGGCAGGTATGTGACACATTGCATTGTGGGGGGTTGTCTGCAGAAAGTTGTGGACGTGCTATTCATGATACTTTTTTGTTCCATTGTGGGTTTTTATTTTAAAGCAGGTAGAGTAAATATAGTGCCAGAGACAGAGACTGTGTTTGACTGTCTCAGCAGAGGAGACGGAGTACAGTGAAGCAGACTGACATGACAAATGCAGTAAGGACAGGGATAATAATATGAAATCCAGATATATTTGTGTGTCTCTCTTATCTAATATTCTTTGTCCACCGAGGAATAGTCCAAAGGACTTCTTTTCCATTTTGTTTTCACGATGTTTGTGTAAAGGACAAAATGACGAAACTACCATGATTTAAGAGCCAACTTTAAAGCCTATAGGAGATGAACATCTAATAATGAAACATGTTCAACATATTTTCACTTGGTGGTGTGCTCTGCCAGTGCACTGACATGATGTTGATCAGGGCGTCGGTCCACAGATTAAATTCTTCTGATGGTACACACAAAAGAAGGTGTGTGATTCATGAATGTGATTACTGTGCTCTGCCTTCACTCAATTTGTTTTCCTTTAACAAGCCAGGTTTGTACACAGGCTCTCATGCTGCATAGCTCAGGTTGATAATATAAACTGGTAAATAACAAGGACCTATTTCTGACCAGATTATTGAATGAATCAAGAGAAATGCAGTTCTGACTAATATTTTATTACCGTTTACAGGCTGTGAGTCAGAGTCTGCTGTGGGCACCTGCATGTGTTTAGAAACCCAGTGACAGTCTGCACAGTGCAACACTAAATAACCCATCTCAACCGTAGTGAATTCTGACCTGTATGACAAACTACTTGAGAAACATAATGGTCCTCAGCTCAGAGTGCAGAGGGAGCTCCTCCCTCCAGAGGAACTGAATGTATTGAACAGCTTCTCATCCGGGCACCAGTGGGAGAAAGAGAGAGAGGAGGTCTCTGTATCGATCTATGCACAGAGGCGTGTTATGGGTAGTAGCTATTGGTCACAGAGGCTCGCCAAGAGGTGGACACCTTCCAAATCTCAACAATGCCTTGTGTAGACCTGAGGACTGAGAAACGTGATTGGTTGGTCCAGCTCCAGTCTGGTTTTGGGTTAATAATGGAAAAGAAGAAAACGTGTAAATGGTATACGCCAACTCTGACAGTGGTTCGTCTGTCTGTCGATTCAGTGTAATCTCAGTTTGAGGAGAATTAACATGCAGAAATAGTTTGTGTTTATTAAAAAACTTTGAGCAAATAAACTGAGATATAAAGTGAAATAAAGCAAAGAACTTGACATTCAATCACAACAGACACGGGGCTACAAGGTCATTAAGTAAAGGAGTAAATAAATATGAGTGAGCCCCTCAAATAATAATCAAACCTTGTAAAATCCCCCAAATCATAAAGAAGATCGATATCCCTCTCTTTGGTTGGGAAATGTAGCGACTGCATCGTATTTTCCCGTCTTTGGTGCAGATTTTTAAAATCATTAGAAAACTGTGATCTAGGCTCGACAGTACTTGTAGTCAAGTCTGAGCAGTTAATTGTTCGAGACTTGCTAATAAGTGTCTGCTGGAGGATGAAAACACAAAGCCGACACACACACGCACACACACACACACACACACACACAAGATGTTGAACGGTCACTTGAGTGTGAACACAAACACACCTCACCTCTGAAGTTGTGCAGGGTAAAAAAAGGCGCTGGCTTCTGGATGTACATCACTGATACCACACAACTCAGAAGAAGCTGGTGAACATGGAGGATCATTTAAACTCAACCAGTTCCTGTTTAATTCACCAGATGAGCAGCCACAGGCTACAGATGTTTGCCGATGAACAGTTTACTTTCAGCGTTAACTCATGGACTGCTGTTTGTCACCAGCTATTAAATCGGAGGTTTAATATTATTACTTGAGGAAATGTGAATATTTCTTTACTGCCTCAAGGTTTTTATAATCTGCGGAGCCTTTACACAGCGAACGACTACGTGGACATTAATCACTGTCACAGCAGCAGCTTACGCTGGCTTTCAAATGCAGGAAAGAGAAAAGGATGAAAAAAAAATACGACAGGTTGAAACAAAAACACCAGAATTCATCACAGGGTGAGCATTTGAATTTGAAAGCTGCAGTTTTTACTTGACAGCAGTAATTAGCAGGGGGGGGGGGGGTAATTAGCTTTGGCAAGTCTTGCTAGCTTACCTTCAACAGCTAACTGGGCTCGGAAAACCATTTCAATGTTTCATAATAATATTAAATATTTAGATGTTTTAGGAAACCAGTGTTGTTTATTTTATAACAGACCTCGTCTAGTGAAGTCCTTTCATATTTACTTTCCCCTTTATTACTGATAATACTTATTCTATTACTCAACGTATCATTGGAGTAATTTAATTATTTAATACATACCAACCAATTCAGGTCAAAGCACCACTGTGTCTTTTAAACTACAATAACAGTAATATCTGACAACAAACACACACACACAGAAGTGTCTGCTATGGCAGACCGTCTGGTAGCGGGACCCCATAGAGAGTCCTGGTGGCTACTGTTCACACACACAGTGAGGTAAAAGCTCAATATCGACTACAGTGATTGTGGAACCTGCAGCTAAGTTTGTTAAAACGTAATTCTTGTACTCCTTCTTAACCATTTTGATGTTACGTTTTGGCTTTTCAGAGAAGGAAATCACTTTGGAACCACAGTGTGAAGTGTGGACTTCTACTTTCAGCCAGTGAACAGTTCTACTGAATCACCATTGACCAGCAGTGACTGCACTGACCTTAACAGCTCTTAAACAACTAGAAAGATAGATACAATACTATTTCTTACAGTTAGGCTATATTTTATTCACATGTCCTTATTTAACTGATTCACTGTACAGTCGCCATTTCTGTACTGAGAAAAAATCTGTCTGGGTTTAATGTCTGGTTAGATTTGTACTCCTCTTCACTTATTCTTTGACGAAAAGCTCTTAATTTAAATTCTAAATTTATTTATTTTATTGTCAATGTTATTCTAAAATTGTTCTGCTTGTGTTTTGACAACATTTGCCAGGAGCAGGTATTCATCTTTTTTTTTAGCTGGACAAAAATCCCTGCTGGTCTTCCTAAGTCACTGTTCCTTGGCAAGTGTTAGTCCACTGAAGGATAAAAAGATTCAACTCATTGCACCATGAACATTCCAACTCACAATTTAGACTAATTAGAAATGCTCCAGTTGATATTCTCTATTTCAGTCTCTTGACCTTGCAGCTTATTGCTAAATGAAACATTGAAGCCCAGAGGAAGGAGGAGGGACGAGAGAGAGAGACATGTCGAAAGAAAAGAAGAGACGGGGAGAGAGGTGATGGCATTGACAAAAGAGACAGTGACAGAGGCATGAGAACGGGGGTAAAATCGTACTCCCACACACCTCCGAGATGGATTTTGCCATCCCACCGTGCCTCATTCTCCGCTACGTCAATGTCTATCAGAATGAAAATGAAAATCTTTGCGACTCAAATTGGATTTGCACTGATGAAGGTCATTTCATTGGGCAAGAAGAGCAGACTAATTCACGAAATGAGGATTGATTCCGATTGTTCTGCAGCTCACTTCTTCTTCTTTAGTCTCTTATCTTCCTGCACCACAGCCGCCCTGCCTGATGATACCTATTTCCCAGGATACCCAAATAGTCTTTGGCATCCAGACATAGAGAAACGTTGTCTAACTAATCCCCCGGGGCTCACAAATGGAGTGTCTGGCATTACATGCAGCTTTTTGGCCATACAAATGGCAAAATGTGTCTCTGGGAATAGTTTATTTATTCTAGCTTCCATTACTTAAAGGTCACCTGCCATGAAAGTGCTGCTTGTGGAGGAAGCGGTTGGTCCTGTTTGCAATGGATTAATGTTGGAGTTAATGATTATGTTTTTGCAATTCATCTATTCATCATTTTGAGTGTAGAATGTCACAAATTGTGAGAAATCAGAATTCCCCCAAAGTGACAAAATGAAATACCAGACCGAAGGCCGTAATATCCATTTAACAATGATATGAAACGGAGAAAAGGAGCAAATCCTCACATTTGAGAGACTGGAAACAGCAATTTTGCATTTTGCACAATAACTGACGACTTAATCATTTTCTGTAAATCTACAAATTGCAAAAAAAGCTGAATTTGCACCACAAATGATGTTAACAGTATAAATACACATGTTTTCCTCGAGTATTTGACTGCATCTCACCGTCTTGCTGAAATCAAACTACTGTTTTCCAGGTCAAGAATACATTTTCACACTCAGTTAATATTTATGTATTTCCAATAACCCTCAACAACAAATGTGTTCATTTTTTCAAATTAAAATTAAATTAGCTTGACGTCATTACACACAATCAATAACCCAATAAGTTTGTATCACCGTCTTACAATGATTGATCTGAACAATAACATCCAATTATTGGCCAGAGTCCATAATCCTTCTCCCCGAAGAGGAAGAAGAATAAGAAAAGAATGTGTAGAGAACCAAGGAATCCTTCCTAAAAAACTACAACCCATAAATATGTTACAGATTTGCATTTAACCTGGTGTTCGTAAAATGTGTTGCCCAACAGAGGAAGACTACTGTCACTTACTGTAGATTACATCCACACCGAGGTGGATCAATCTGAAAACATCTTGCGTCCACACTAACGTTTGAAGGTCACTTTTTAACTGCCAGCTCAGTGTGGACAGACGGACAAAAAGGAGACAAAAAATGAGCATTTTCCGATTGACCGTCGGCTGAGCGTAAATGTAGTCTAATGCTATGGACACTATTAAGCCCCAAACTGCAGCCCTGTCATTGCCCGTCCTGTGCAGCACGCAAAGTTTAATAGTCGATGTGTGTATGAATGTGGAAACAGGGCAGCGGACACAATTAGATAATCAGGATAGAATCCTCTAGCAAGAAGTCAAAAATGTCAAAAAAATGATCTGCACTCACTCGAAGGGTTCGCTGGGGTCATCCTTCTGCAGCTCCGGAGGGATGGGTATCCGCTTGTAGTACATTTCCCAGTCGAACGCCCCTCGCATGGCGTCCCCCGCCTGCGTCTCGTAGCCAAAGTTGTCGTGGTCGATCACGTCGATCATCGGACACACGATCGTCTTCCTGTTCTGGGCGATTCGGTCTGAGAGACACAGATGCAGGCAGACGGGTTGGTAGACAGTTAATGGCCAAAGATGTAAACTTCAGAAGGGCAACATATGGCAAGTCCATGTTTTTCTACAGTATGAACATACTGTACATTTCACCTAGCGAGGTATGAGGACGACAGTTGAATATCAGATTTGCTTTCTTGTACTTTATCGTCTATCAGGACTTTTTTGCAAAAAAATATGCACATTTGGCAACTCATCACACGGTTACAATAAGGATTCATGTCAGTGCAAAAGGCAGAGTATGGACATGTAATGCTGATATTGTGCGTGCTTTTGTGTTCCTCACCCAGCAGTGGAGGCAGCCAGTTGACGTTGGACTCACAGTGAGAGTCCAGGAAGGTGATGACTTCTCCTTTGGCGGCGCCGGCTCCCAGCAGGCGAGTCCTGATAAGCCCCTCCCTCTTCTTGGTCCTCAGGATGCGAACCTTGGGCAACCTCACCATGTACTCCTCGAGGGCCACCTTGAGGTGCTCTGTGGAGATGGAGACGGAGACGGCGGTGATCAGAACGGTGAATATTGTGAAATGTTTGTGAATGTCACCAAAAGAGCACAATAGAGTCATCGGGTAAAATGGGCCGTAGTGACATTTTACCCGATGACTCCCTTCAAAGTCAGCTTTTCAAGAGCAAGGCTTCAGAAAGTTGTCAACAAATGGCAAAAACCTCACTTCCATGCTCTCTTACAAAGGAGATCAAACGAAGACTAAACCATTAGCAGCCGCCATCAAACGAGACATCTGCCTAGGCCACATGCTGCAGACTGAAATGTTTCCCTGTAGGCCAACATCACACTCTCACTCAGACTGGGAATAAAAAGATCACTTACCTTTCTGCACTCAGATTTTTTTTTTTGTTTTTACATCTTTACTATAGTCATTAGACAGAATGTTACCCTAAAGAGAAAGAATCCAACCGAGAGGAATGACATTAAATCAGCCCTTCATAAAACCTTTTGGTACAAAAACAGTGTTTCAGTGATGCTCACGATGGTTTCAGCAGACAGAACTCACAATGGCCTATGAGGGTATTACAGATACTGCGGCGCCAAATTATCACTTCAGTTTCTTGTCAGTGAGAAAATAACACGACGCAAGAATTTTTATGACATAATTTCAAAAACTCGTGTCGAAAGAGATATTGGTGCAAGGCATGGTAGTCGGTTCAGATCAAAAGTGATTTCAAGTCTTTCTCAAGCTGCAGGAGCCAATAAATGTCCCGCTGCTTCTGCTCGAACAGCAAATATACTGGAAGGTGACAACATACAGAAATGCAGAGAGAAAAGTCAAACCAGAAACTGAAAGAAGGCATTAATCAATCAAAGAGGCGGTTATACATACTACACATTTTTCTCCCACCTCTCCTCAGAGCTGCCTTTGAAAGAAATCAATCCTGCCCCTAAATGGAGCCTGTAAATCTTTCTGCTCAAACGTCAAGTCAGTTCTGACAGGTCAATAAAAAAAAATGGACGCCGGACTCAAGGCCATGTTTCATTCGCTGTCCCACTACTGTTGCCGTGTTTCCAAAGCAGAGACACCGTCGCAGAGAAACACCATGAAACTGATCATCAACCCTGGTCCAGCTGGTTTTGTTTCCCTGACGACTAAAGTGGTATTAGCACTTTATTTATTCATTGTTACGGAGAAAAATCCTAACTGTGATAAAGGCAATTATTTAAATATAAGATATGTGTAAAGGTATCTGTCCAATACAATCCATCATCTCCCTGTTTTTCAATCTCTATTTCAGACCTCAACATGTTGCTTAGTTTTTCTTTAACAGCCTGTCTGGAACACAAACCGTTTCATTTAACCAAAGAGGTTGTCTACAACCGAGAATTTCAAAGTGCAAGACAGGCCTCCCCAGGGGGGCTCCAAACAGTTTCAGAGGAGGCTCAGTGAATGGGAGTGAAACAAATATTACACTAGCTAGTCACAAGAAAATCATGAAAAATAGATTGGAGATGCAGTAGTTTTGTGGAATTTTACTGTTTTTCCCGCTTTCCTTGGAGTCAGAAACTAATAAATGCTGAGGACAAACCTTTTTTATGCATTTGGTGTGCATTCTGGTTATGCCAAACGGCAATATTAGGCTCTCTTGGCTCAATTGTTGAGTGTCTACGGTGTCAAATAAAAACATAACCATGATCCCATAGACAAGAAGTGAGAAAAACTAAACAGGTAAACTAAGGAGGGGGGCTGGCATCAAATGGTCAGATTCTTTGATTGCATAGTTCTCATTAAAGTCAAATGTGGACTCAATTATGAACTTTTTAGAGATATGTTTACATTCCTATAAGAGGGTTATCGGGAAATGTATGGTTTCGATTACAGTTTCAAAACTGAGATATCGTATCGGCACTACACTCTTAATAAATAACTAATAAAAGGGATGGTCCCCGTAGGAGAATCCTGTTTGGTTCCTGGTAGAACCTTTAATAAGTGTTGCACCAGTAACTTTTAAAGAGGGTTCTATCTAGAACCCAACATAGAGGGTTGTACCCAGAACCCCCTATGAAAGGCTCTGCAGAGGAACCTTCTATGTTGTAATTGTTTTACCCAGAACCTTCTCTTGATGATCTATCCAGAACCTTTCCACCTTCGAAGAGTGCTAACCAGAACCTACCCAGGGGGTTCTACCAATGCTTCTAACCATGCTTTTAGTGTCACAGTTTAGCCTGCTGCCATGGGACCCACTTCCAGCAGCCTTGGGCTCCACGAAGCTCCTCAAGGGCCGGTGCTGATGTGGTGCTGCAAAAAACCCCAAACAGTCATGGTTCACAATCACAGTTTTTGGGTGAGTGGGCTGGCAGGATCTTTTCACACCCATGCTCCCAACAATCTCTGGAGAACTCCTTCCAAAAAGGACTCGTTTGATGAAAAGGGCTTTTGAAAGGGACCATTAGTCTAACAAGTCTTCATAAATGGGTCCTTCCGAAGCAAACATCTTTGGATGGAGCCTCGGCCCTTCAGTGAGAACCCTTTTGGATACCCAGCCCGACATATTTTAGCACCATACATGCAGTGTTGGTTATACTACTCTCTTGTTCATATTGATCAAAATAACACCATCTTTATTCTTCAAATAAATGGGGTTACCAACTAACTGCTACTACTACTATTACCAACTGTTCTTCAAAGTCATGTCAGACAGTAAGTTGAAGCATTTTCAAATCCTTGTGCTGCTTTTAAATGCTGACATGAGAATCTGGCGATAATGTCATGCATTTACCTGTCCAATTACCTCGGGCAGATAAATTGTTCTCCTTGACCAAAATACCAGCTTGAACACACACACACACACACATTTCCACTATCAGCGGCCCAATTGTGTAATGCAATGGAAGCCTTCACCCTGTAACTCAATTCTGACACGAAAATATATATACTTCTGCACCTGCTTTTAAACTTCTACACAAAGAAAGTGCGTAAGGCCTCACAAAAAAGGTCCATTATTTGCAGAATACAGGCAGACATTAATAAAATATTGCCTCTGTCGGTGTTCCTCATTGATAGCATGTCTTACAAATGGGCCACTGTCACTGAGCAACCCCCCTCCAACACAACCACCTAATTGGATTCTGAATATCAGAGGAGGGGATGGAGGAAAGGCAGCAGTCCTTTCAAACCCTCTCAGGCTAAACTGCAGCTGTTACAATGACAGACAGAATGCCTTTACCTCTGCACTCTGTTGTTTCCTTCCTGCCTCATTCTGGCTCTCCTCTTTGTCCCTCCCTTGTTCCTTCTCTTCATCTCCGCTCCGTCACTCAGCTCGTCCTTGGCCTGTTTTGATGCCGTTTGGCAGCAGCTGCCTCTCGGGGTGACACGCCTGATTCCGACGGACAGCTGAGATACCGAAGACAGCAGGACCGGCCAAAACCAACAAACACGAAGGCGGCAGGTCCTCAGATCTGTCTCTCCCACTTTCTCCCTCCATCCTTATTTCCCTTCCCTCTCCTGTGATTTATTTTGTAATTAGCCTGATTAAACAACAGCCGATCACCTCAAGTCAAACAGCACCAAAACCCACCATTACTTCCCCGGAAAAGGCAGTCGCAACCGGAGTGGAACTGACTAGACGTTATTAAAGCAGATCAAAACAAATTAGAACAGGGCAGTAATCAAGACCAGAGTGAGGAATGCTGTCTATCAACCTGTCACACAGGCCTCTGCTGGTTAATCCTGAAGGCCCCATTCGGGAAGCAGCCTGCCTGAAGTGGTCTGGTCTTAAATGAACCAGTCACATGTGTTTAAGCTACGGCCAATAGCTTTGTGATAGATGATGGATTATTAACAAAAGCAAAGATAAATCCTTCATTAACATGCAGTGCAGTTGAAAAGTAAAGTGACTTATTTGTAATAAGACAATAAAGATGAGGGCTAATTGTTGATTGGAGGGTGTTTACATCTGCATCGTATTGTGGAAACTGTAGGCCTTTAATAGTCCCCAGTTATATTGTAAGCACTATATAAAGTACTGGTTAACAAGACACTATATTATATTTTCGTGCCAATATACAGAGATTTTTAAGTGTCCTAACTTTAGAAGTTTTCCAGGCAAACCCAACTGGTAGGAGACCGTGGGGTAGAATCCAGAACACACTGGAGAGATTAAACATCTCATCTGGGTCTGGATCCCCCTGGGAGGAGCTGGACAATGTTGCTAGGGAGAGGAGAGTCTGGACTAGCTTAGCTAAGCCTGCTGCCACCGCGGCCCGATCCCGGATAAGCGGCAGGAAATGGATGGATGGACCCTTAAACCTGAAAGTCAGCAACACTGTTTCATTTCAAATCCACTGTGCCGCAGCACACAGACAAAAGCCGAGGTAAGGTAGAATATTAGGATATACATCATTCATACTTTCTGACTGCACTGTGCTTTTAAAGATTCTGTTTGAAACCTGCCCACAGTATGGGATGTGTTGTACTTTTTCGCTTTTAAATATGTATACTGTTGTCTTTTGAATGTTTATTCTATTTAATTTAAAGTAATGAACAAATGCGCTCCTATTGAAGTAAAATAAATAATATATTTTACCTGTATAATTTGTCACCAGTTTGTTTAATAAAAAAAGTATATTCAATTAAATGAATTCACCTGTAAAACTAATATGTAATTATTCTATATTAAACTCATCACAGCATAAATATGTGCTGCGGGGTTTTGACACTGAAACAGAGGCTGAGGGCGTCCATAGAGTCGGTGCCACCTTTCAAGGAAAGGGCGAGCCTTCAGCTTCGACAATAAATCAGCCCGGTGGCTATTAACCAGTTGGAGATTGATTCAGGCTACACTTTTGCCCTACATGGGAGGATTCTTACAGAACACTCCTAATGACAGCCAGTGAGATTAAACAAAGAACATTTGTATTGTATCTACAGCACATTCAGCCAAGGAGAGGGGAGCGGGAAAGGTTACCGCCTCTAATTGTGAATGGTTAATATGACCGGAATAAATTGGAATATGGCTCCTCTGGTTTACTGAAAATTGGCGAGGCTATAAATCACCCTAATGAGAGCAGGCTGACGTCTGCAAACACATTAGTCATTATTAGAATGTGAAGTCCAGGACATGATGAGGGCTCAGACAACGTCGATGCCTGGGTCACCACCGTGAGACCCCATTTACCAAACACTCGAACATTCGCTGCCCTCCATCTGTTTCTGCTTCAGCAACGCGTTGCGTCTTCCTCTGAGCCATTAATTAGAACTCAGTCACAAACACCAAAACTACGTAAAGAAGAAGACACATCACAGTGTGGCCAGCTGTGCTCCACAAGTGTTCAACGAGGGAAATGCGTTTTTGATGACAATTTACCATTATCAGTTTATTTTGGTTCAGAAACCAGCCAGATAAATAATCCAATACCTGATATATTTTCATACAGTTCTTCATCCCTGGGGAATTGTATTTATTTATTTATTTTGGGCGAGGCAGAGGGGATTTCCAATTCAATTAACCTCAAATTATGGTGGATCCAATATGGCATCTAAATCTTGTCTTTCCAAGGTGCTGGATTACTTCCCAGAAGTCTTGGCACAACACCAAAGAGCCAAGCTGCTAATTTATTCCTCCAAAATATTCGGCTGCTCCTGTGAACTTCATCAAACATCCTGCCTTTTTTTGTGCCAGGCTTGGGATATTTGAAGCGGCTTTTTTGCAACCGTCGTTGGAAAAAGAAGAGAAAAAAAAGAAAGAAATGGAAGCTGAGGGAGAGTCTGTGATGATATAAGCCGGTCTGAGGGGGATTTTGAAAGCACACTCCCCTCTTTCTCTTCTCCCGTCACACAAAAATACATGCAGCTTAAATGGCCACTGAGGCAATGATAAGAGATGTATTACAGATGTGCAGTTTGCCTTCACAACGTAAAATGATGATAGCAGCGCTTTGAGGAGAGGACGGATGATTTCATGTCTCTGCCTTCAAGCACAACACATTTACTGCTGAGGCACACAGTACAACCACCACTCTGACATCTCTAGAGCCGCTGTACTTCTGCTGCATATTTGAAATTAAAAGGTCCCACTTATTTATTATTTAAGATATAGGAATTTTCCGCTTTATCATACATTATCTGCTTAATCTCAACCAGTCAAATCCAACAGAACAATTAAAGCACATCGGGGGTACTGGTGGCACGACGGTCGACGAGGCCAGGTAAAAATAAAGCAAGAACTCTGCTGAGTGTAACGAGAGTTTACACCAAACGGTTCATGTGTTATGAAAGGCAGCGGGACTATAGTGTTTATTGGCACGTAAATGTCCTCAGGCCTGGATCGGTTATGGTACCTGGGATATCTGGAGCACGTCTGACAAAGTACAACAACTTCCTGTTTTATGGCGAAAGGCGCTTTCTTTCCCTACGACGGCAACAACGTTGTATGAAAACGCAACGCGCTTAATCATTTTCCCTCGCAAAGGTCTTTAAATTGTACCGACCACATATGAAGTCCAACCGATTCATTCTGTAGGAGGGGTTTGTTAAAGTAAAACGCCTGTAAAAGGCAAAATAAATGGACTTTTTAATTGAAAATGGCAGACTTCTGGGTGGGTTCATGGTATACTTTGTTAGCAAGTTGTAAAAGGCAGGAGTTGGAGTTGAGAGGCGACATGTACGACAACCGGATTGTTTCACCAGCAACCAGTTAACAAGCTCATTTAAAACCAATAAAAAAAAGCCTACTCATCGTCTGACGATAGCGGCTCAGTTCTCAGATTGCCTTTCCGCCAATGAGTTCCGTCTCTTTTGCTCTCCACACGGATTGTTTACCTGCGTTCTACCAAGGCCTGGTCGGACGTGATTGGTTAATTGTTTTCGGACTTCAAACGGACACCGGGATGCTTACGATGCCATCGACGCCTTGTCCGGTTGCATACAGATTCTACACGTGAATGCAGAATCTGTGTATAGAGACGCCAGTTTGCTTTAGAATGCTGCTATAAGGTTAAAAAGGTCGTAAGAGGTTTTATGAGGAATCGGATTCTTGAATTTAAATAAAGGAATATACTGCTTCTGGGCCAAGTGTCATAAGGATGTCAAACTATGTTATGCATAACAGAAAGATGGTGCAAGAACTAAACTCAAGCTCAATGCCAGGTGTAAAGTGCTAAGAAGAATTTGCTATTTGCCTGCAGATAATAAAGGGTTCACAAAATGAAGCGATGTGATACAACAGACTTCATAAAGACAGAACAGTGACTAACAGAGATCGAGTCACTGTTAGTCACGGTTAACACGGCAGCACTGATGTTGTGTTCACTCTAAATCTCCAAACCTCATCCTGTCGAGCCGCTCTCGTACCGCTGTAAAAATATCCCGGTGGGGATTGTTAGTACTTGAGAGTCATTGTCAGAGTCTGAACAGCAGCCTGCCAGCTCAGACCCGCGAGTTCGAGTTTTCTCACACATGCTGGCGTGAAGCTTCTGTTATAAGAGGACGAGGGGAAAGAAAAAAGGCCCATAATCTCATTTTTAGGTTTCAAAATCCAAACGGCCCCATAATAAAAAGAGCTATCAAATTGTTATCAATGGATCCTAAAGAAATTATGATATATTTCCACCCCTTGTAAATAACAAGTGGTTCTGACCCCAATTTTGAGGAACTCAAATACCCATGCAGGTGTGAATTGTGAATGGTTTGTCTGTCAGAACATGTCAAAGCAAAGTCCCTCCTACAGAAACTCACATGTTACATATATACAGGTGAGAATTTTGATGCTACGCTCACAATGATTGAATGTTTGACGTAGAGTCTCGGTAGGAGGTGCTCGGCTCTGACAGGCATCAAACTATCCACTTCTTTTTCTTCTGCCTATTCCAAAAAAAGCAACAGGAAGATACACGGCATCCCTTCTGTGATGCGGTTGTAGCTGTAATTCTTTCTTGATTTAGAGTCCTGTAAATAATTTACATTGGAGATTGCAATCGACTGCTCCTCTCCTGAGTGCTTTGGGATGAGCAGGTATCTTAGCTTCTCTAAGTTCTATGCTCTTCTGGTACTTTGGAAGGATTCTACCTTTAGCCGCCTTAAGGTATCTTTATAGCTGTAGAAAGATGTGTGTTATGAAGAGAAACCACATATATGATGTTAGAAAGCTTATTTGAGATTTCCAAAACCATCTGCAATCTGAATCACTCTAATGCCCAATGTATTTCATTATTTAATGTTTTTCTCTGTTAAAGATGCATGAGCCAATCCAAAATAAGAATAAAATCAACACACACAAGAGGTGAATAAGGAGGACGAGAGAAGTGAAATGGAGAAGAGTACAAGCACACAGAGGAGAAGATGAAGGAAAAAAGGGCCATTAAAGCGTGTGTGCATTAAAGCCCATCTTCACAGCCATCATTCAGCGTGGCACTCTGCAGCCTGATTAATAAAACATCGGCCTCCTGCTACTTAAAATCAGTACATTCACCTAACGCACAGCGATGCTCCGATGTTTCCTGAGCCACCATTCGTCCGTCCTTTATAGCTGCTTTTTGCAACTACAGCTGAACAGCCAAAAAATGTCATCTGCAGCTCT
The DNA here is from genome assembly GCF_004355925.1 of Anarrhichthys ocellatus. NCBI lineage: Eukaryota > Metazoa > Chordata > Actinopteri > Perciformes > Anarhichadidae > Anarrhichthys > Anarrhichthys ocellatus. The sequence continues at coordinate 1,185,487 of NW_022280075.1, read as the reverse complement.
CCAGAGGAGACGATTAAAAGGCAATATAAAGTCTTTAGCTTAAACACCACCCCGTCTCTTATTGGCCACTTCTCCTATCATCGCTCGTTTCCTCCCCTTTTCCTTTGCCCCGTGCCTAATGGTTAGCTTGCGTTTATGATTGTGTTGGTACTAAGATTGGCCCCATTAAGCTGGCAGGATGCCAGTTACTTCCACTATTACCGATGCTAATGACGCTCCTCGGGGAGAGACTCCTATTCTCATTCTAAACTTCAATTAAAACAGAAGCAATGATAATAATAATACTCGCTTTATGGAAAACAAGACTGAAGCATGTTCCATGCTGCGAGGTTGGTCCTACGTGGGAGACGATGACTTTAGAGCACCGCATGAATTGAGGCACGCACGTTTAGTGTCGGAAGAGGAGGTGGGACTGATTAGATAACATCCCACTCAGTTTTTTGATATCACGTCTAAATTATTTTCTGACAAGCAAATACCGTTGAAGATAACTCCCCCTATGTGCCTCTCTCCCTCAATCTCTCCCTTTCCGCTAACATGCCTGGACACTTACAGGTGCTAATGAAGTCAGCCTCCCCGGAGAACAACTATCATCTTCAAAGTACACTCCAATTAAAACGGAAGGGGAAAAAAACGCTCTGACGCAATATCGTGCTCCACTGATTCGTGCAGCTTCTTGTGTGAAATCGCCGCCTTTTTGCCCCCTGGCCCTGAACACACAGCTTTACTGAAAGAGGAAACAACATTTTACCAGAACGTGGCTGGGGAGCGAGGCGGAGATTAGTTGAAGGAAAGGATGTTCCAAACGCAGATAAATAGTGTTGAAATGTGTCTCGTTGCTGCTTTGAGCGCCGCGCTCTTTGAGAAGATAAGTAGAAACCCTGACCCTTGAGAAGGAGTGGGAGTCCCCTTTTGTGATAGTAAATACTGAATTTGTCCATAAAGAAAACCAGCGAGAGCACAAAACTCATTTTTTCTGCACATTATCCGAACAAACAACTCAGAAAAACCCATAGCTGTGCTTACAAAGACGGAGAGTTTGAGAAGGAAGATTCACGAACGGACTGGAAAACACGTCACCTCGTCTATCGGTTATTTTTTGGTTGAATTCAACTCATCTTTTTTTTTCCCCTTAACAAATAAAACGACATTTCGTTACAATGAAAGACAAATTGCAATATAGCTCGGTGAGTGAACTCTAAAGAATTAATCAAAAGAAGAAGGAAACAAATTGCCTGGGCGCTTCTCGTGTGAGAGGAGGATTGTAGTAGATGTATGTGGTAGCTGTTGTGTTGTAATCAGTAGACCACGGGGAGGACAGTTGCCGCGCTAGCGGGATGCAACAGCCAATTTTGGAACAAAAAGATCACACTGTGGCCATTGTTGTGATTAGATTAACAGCTTAATACCTCAGCATTGAGCATGGTAGAGCAGGTTTAACCGTTCATGGCCATCACGCACACCCAAGGAAATGTGGGGACTTTGTCAACTGTCCAGAAAACAGTCCTCTGTAAGGGCAACCCCATCTTACAAAAGCAAGCATGAATGAAGAGCGTGATTGTAAACTCCAAAGAAAAGAGTCGGAGATTTTAGGTTGACCTGCCTTCACCCTTTCAATCCAATCAAACTGTCAGGTCTATAAAATGAGGTTTCAACAGGATATTTTTCACATTAAAGAAATAACGATGGTATTTGAATAGCAAAGGCACATCCAACACTGGACACATGTATGAAACACAAGCAAAAATGTAACATGAAGCTTTCCTTTACTATCATTCCACCTGTTGCATCCGACAGAAATCAAAAATTGGAAAATACCAATCATATAACGGAACGTAACATTTCACAATTAAAATCAAGGCAGCAGAGTTTCTGATGATTTCCACCTCTAAACTTTTTTTGGAAGATGATGATGAAGATGAAGATGATGATGATGATGAATGCCCTTCCCAGTCTGCGTGGTCAGCTTTAACAGGGCGCTGCAGGTCCCTGTTGAGTCACTGCCACGAAGCGTGTCAGCTGTTCTGAGGCGGTTTGCTTGCGGTACACTCTCATATTTCGCTCCACTCTTTTCAGTGGCATCGCGTGTGCGGCACATGTACCCGTGCGCCTACGTGTTTCAGACATGCAGATGACAGATGGCGAGCGGAGGCCTCCGTGGAGCAAGTATAGCCCATTAGCTGAGCTAACCTTTAAAGTATCGGGGAGGTCGGGAAGCCGGAGTGAGCCAACACTCCCCTGCAGGGAAGAGCGAGGGGGCTGAACATCCTCCCCGCGCGGGCTGCGGAAATTCAATTACAGCCTAATGAAGAGTGAGCTGACCTCCCCTCCCCCTCAGCCTCCTCCCTCCTCTCATGCAGTGGGAGCTCATCATGGAGTGTAGCTGGGCAGGTTAGCAGGTACAACCGGTTTCCAGCCAGACATGTGGTGGCTCTGTCCTCAGGTCATCTGTCTCTCTGTTGCTTTTCACTGAGCCCTGCGACCCGTTTAGTCGGTTTCATAAAGGTCCGTGTCACTGTGTATGATTTGAGGTCGGGCAGGGAGGCCAGCATCAACCCTCTGAAACCCAAAACCCGCCGACAGGTTTGACGGCACGTTTCCTTCAAACAGTTGCCACAAATGTGCTGTTTTTCACAACCAGAAGCTGTAAAAACAGACATTTTCATCGGATTTTCAACTTTCCGAAGGTCCTTGAAAACATCATGAGTGACGAACGCTTCCGTCAGAAAAAGCAACTAAATCAAGACTTTTCATCAAACTCACTGTGCACGTGTCTCATTTAAAATTGTACTGTAAAAAACATTGATGCGCTTCTCAACGCAACTGGGAAGCCTTGAGTGACAGCAACTCTGTGAGGGGGTTTTAAGTAGAGGCTGTAAATATGTAAATAGTTTAAAATACACAGCATATGGAGCCTCATTTATTTTCTCTAACATTGGTCACACTTGTGGGCACTTGGGGAAATGTTGGATATACAGATTCCATTGTTTTCCAATTTGTGTAAAATGCATTTTTTATAGAAATAGAAGTGCATGACTTAAAAATAGCAGTGAAAAATGTAAAGAAGAAAGAAAGTAAAATGTGACGGGAACAAAAAACGCCCCAAAACATAATGCAAAGCAAAGGAAAGCTTCAAAGCTTCCTCTGTTTTGGAAAATGTCAGTACTGTCAGCATAGCTTGCTAATGGTCAAAGGCACAATTCCATGTGTCAAAGTCTAACGAAGTTGAACTTGATGCAAACTATTGAAGCGGATTTACTCCCCCCCCCCCCGAGCAAATCCATCAACAAATGGATTTCCCTGCAAAACCTCCAGTCAGACAACTTTCAAACCCTTAAGTGGTCAGTATTTGATATTCAGAACGTTGGTGTCCAGTAATGCCATCATGACTTCATGGGGTTTTATCAGCACAGATGACTATGAGTGCATTTACTAAAGCAGTGGATTGAGTCAAGCATTCACATGATTGGCATTCTGACGTCCCTGATGGGGGGGGTATAAAAGAGGAAAGAGGACTGAAACATCAAAGGGAGGGCGTTTGTTTTCATCATCATGACAGCCATTTGGCCAGATTTAAATGTTTCACCTGCCCTGCTGCCAAGAGAATGGCAGTCCGGCTCTCACGCTGGCTCAGACCGCAGCACGAGTCAGCTAATCTGGTTACGGTGGTATTTGTTCGCCAGGAACTGACGATGGCCCCTCACTGCAACTCAACTTCTCAAACATAGAGGTTGTTCTCAGAGATAAAAATGCAATATGCTGATTAATTACCTCTCATTAGCTATCTCACTCATTCCATTGTGAAATTTCCTTTTACATTTGTGTCCGTTTCAGGTCGCCGTTAGAACTACGAGCTGTCGACCTTATTTGCTGAGTCATACCTTACTTAGTTCCCCTTTAAAGCATCCACCTCACCTCTGCTTTTCGCCTTATCTACCCTCACCCCCTGAATGTTGTTTCATGTGTCTTGATTGCTTAATTTCTCACTCTGACTACGTGTATCGCTCGTGCCCATTCATCACCTGCCTCCGCACTGAACTGCACTTTCATTTTCCCCGATAAGCGCCATTAAAAACATGTCATATCCTCTCAAATTGCTCGCTGCAAATTGGCAACCAAGTACACAGAACTAATTACTTGTTGAAAACACAAACAAGAAATGGAATTCAATCACTAGACACAGACATTTGGGGTGGAAATAAATCAATATCTTGTTTAATACTTCACTTCTCCCGTGTTAATATTGCTCTCCTGTTAACATTCAGTGCTTCCCAGTTTCTACACCTGTCTATTTGATCCCATCAGGCACTGGACAGTGAGTGAATAATTGTCCGATCAATCGGGAGTCCGTGACATGTTTCCATGGCGGGGGGGGGATCCTGCAGTGTGGCTCAGTGGTCCTGCTGAGAGGGATGGTCTCTGTCACAGACCACAGTAAACCATGATGGATACATCTGGGCTCTCACTGTCCCCACTTTAATGAAACTCTGCTGTGAAGATGTCGAGGCCCAATAACATGCCAGAGATGAGATATGGAAGGAAAATATGAAACTGTTCTTTGGGCTGACAAAATCTTGTTTTTGTGGTTTCTTAGTATTTTAGGAATCTTTAGTAACACAAGAAAAAACGTAAATTATAAACATTTCTAATCTAGCCATATGCTGCTGTGTGATGAGTTAAAGACGATGATAACTACGAGATGACATGGCAGACCAAACACAATCGCACAGAAATCCTCAATGAATGACTCAAACAGGCACACAAACACACCAAACGTGGTTCTTACAGATGCACTTTGGTTGACAGCAGCTGGAAGACTACGCACCGATAGACAGAGTCAGGAAACATGCTCTGTGGCCTTCATGTCACAGACAGACGGCATGTTGTTGGTGCCGTTGAAGAGTAAGAACCACGCCGGTATCTAACCGAACCCAGCTGACATCTGTGGGAACGTTTACATGCTGTTTAATGTGCTGCAGCCGAGCAGCTAATCACCTATGTAGCCCACGATATGACGTTTAGCGCAGTGAATGCTCAGTGTGACCGTCTGTTCCGCCCATGGCTTTGATGCTTTATGCAGAATGGGACTGGCCCTCGCGGTATTTTGTCAAATCAAAACTAGGTGGTACCAATATGATACCGAAAAAACTAAAATAAATAGGAATGTCTCCGTTTTGGTTTGGGATTTTTTTTGTCATGCTATTTACAGAGCAGCTATGTAGCTGTAGCAGAGAAAAAAAACAATAAAACACAAGTTCATTTTAGTTGGACTTTAAAGACACAAGACGCAACTTCCTAAAATAAAGTGAATTTTGAATGGCGACCTCACCTTGTTCTAGCCTGATAATCAGACCACCACCTGAGAAAAAATAAAATAAAAGGCCCGCGTGTCTTCTGGTGCTGGACAGGTAGTGTACAGTGGGTTTATCTGAGATCTTGGAAGGAAACCAGCTGCCTTCTGTGGCAGGAAACAAGGCCGATGAGAGCGGCGAGCATGAACCAAAACAGTCAAGTTGTGGGCTGTAAAAATAAAACTTTTAGCTGAGATGCTAAACTGCTCCAAAGATGTGAGGGGAGTTGCATCTCTGTGGGTTCCAAAGCACAATGTCTCACGTCACACTTTACATTTCATCCATTGTCAAAACACAAACATTGAAATGGCCGCTTTAGGGAAGTAAAGAAGCTATTTCATGGTGTATTAAATAATTTAGCACACTTACAATTCGGTAGTTTATTTTTAATCTATAACAAAATGTAGTGTTCAAAATGGTTGAGCTCCCAGCATCCTCTCCGAGTGCAATATAGATTTAGGTCGGGATAAAAAAGCTTATTACATTATTTCTGCTTGTGCTTGAGAAATTCTCTGTTTGTGATTTTCACACGTTATCATCCACCAGGCATGTGCGCTACTCCACTTAGCGATCAGCCTCATGCGCGCCATGACAGCTCGGGCTGATGGTGCTTCCTTTCATCAAGAGAAGAAAAGATTCATTTTGGACCACAAGCAACATATCTGAGCAGCACAAATCATAGAGACAGCAGGGATTTTGTTCTTCTCTCCTCCAGTCCTAGCCCTCACTCAAAACCCAGCAGGTGCCGCAGCTATTGAGGCTACTGTGGGAGGAGAGATTGGTCCCTCTGCCTTTTCTATGATGGATTTCTGTCTTTATGATTGTTGAATGTCAGTGGGAATAGAAAAAAAGAAACAACACTTTGATTGAGGGACTAACACAGAAACCTGACATTTACTGATGTCAACAATCTTCCACTGGGTAATGTTTCCAGAGTCAATAGCAGCAGAGATTAGCGCTGAAGCTAACGGATCATTCAGAGTCTGATTTAAAAAGATGTTTTTTCATCTGATGCCTGGAAGAGATGGATATCACACTCACATATATAACATGTATGGCAGCCCGAGTGGGACAAAATGAGGGACAATATAAGCATGGCAAATATTATCAAAGGACTTTATCCGGTCACATATCATGTTGGTATCAATAGGTTGTCTGACAAGTAACACAAAGTAGCAGAGAAGAAATGAAGAAAATTATTTTTAGTTTTGGTAAAGCAAACAAATCCGGGTCAAGGGAGGAAGTTAACAAGCTGCCGTTGCTACATGGAATCAATTTGACTTTGATTCATTGCCGTTAAATCTTTGTGTTTGAATCCAAAATTGTCACGATGACAATGAACTGTAAGAGGCTGAAGGTGTTGTCCTGTGAGGAGCTGCTCATCTTTTGCCAAATGACATTGCGTCTTATTTCTGGCAATCTTTTTAGCATTTACAGAAGAGCTACGTAGTTTAACAGTTTAGTTTTGGTTAGTGATGAAAAAGAGATGGAGCCACGCAAAGTTAAAGTATTTTGGGGGAGAAAAAGTCACATCAGTGTATGTCTGGTCTCTGTTACATAGTTTGCTCACCAGAAAGCAATGACAACTTAATTATTCTACAACGTCACAACTCAGGGACTAAATCTAAGGTGTCCAAGTCTAAAATATTAGTTTGTCCGATATATTGTTATCAGATCTTTGAGGAGCCGGTTTCAAGAAAAGGGAAAGACGGAAGAGAAAACGATAACGGATATTTAAATAACAGGTAAAAGAAACAAGCCACAACATTTAGCATTGAGTAGATGTCAAGATGGCAGCCGTGAAAAAAAAAAAGAGGAATAGACAAATCCAAACAGGAAATCAAGGAACACAGACAGTAGGTGAAGAGAAGATAAACGAGAAGATAAGTAAAATATAAAGAAACACAAAAAAAGACTATTAAAACACAATGGATGGACACACACACACACACACACACACACACACACACACCAATGTAGGAAAAGAGAAGCACAAACAAGAAGAGACATCAAGAGATGAAACGGCGTAGACGTCAAGAAATAGACAGAGGCGCTAACGATAAAGAGACATCAAGAAAAGGCAAAAAGGGGGACGAGAAGAAACAAAGAAGAGATTAGAAACGTGAAGGAAAACGAAGATAAGAGGAGAGGCGGAAAGAAAGGAGACATTAAGGAAGATGGGGCGGGGAGATAAAAACAGCAGGTTTCAAGTGTTTGCATGTTTTCTGTGAGTCAGTGTTCCGCCTGAACGACCTGCCACGACAATACAGGAGGCGAGCGTGGGCGAGCGAGAGGGAGCGAGGGAGAGCGAGGAGGAGGATGACCATGGAGGGGGACGAAGGATGGAGATCATTTTACAATTAACAAGGGGATACTTATTGAAAAAAAGCAAACAGATGAATATGGATGTAAATATTGCTAGTTGTTGTTGCAGCTCTTATTCGCACCCGTGGGTGGAACAGGAAATCACAAAATCATCACTCACAGGTGAGAACTTCTTATTTTGCCACTGAACAGCTTGTGCAGAAAAGTGTGTGAAGGTGCAATATGACAGATTGTATCATTTGGCAAATGCAAATATTATGCTGTACAAAATTACCATATTTAAGTTTCAATTTACGTGAGGTTGTAACTACAGGTTAGACATTGATAGTATTCAAAAAGCATATCTATTTACCGACAATACAAGTGAAGTATCTGCATATTCGCTAAGCTGTAGAGACCTATTAATAACATTATTCATACACTTTATGAGGGAACGTTATCTTCACAAGAAATGCATCAGTGACGATCGTTAATGCACATGAGGACCTGCTCAACAGAAAGTCATGTCTCACATTCAATCCACTTCTTTAGAACTTCTGAAGAGACCTTTCTTTCATTCCAAGGCTGGATCAAGCAGCAACAAGCGCCGCGAGCGAGCTGTCAGAAGCAGAACTTTTTGGAACGGTGTATACGTACTGGAGTCTGTGAAGTGAAAAGATTTAGAGAAAGCCCGGCACAGCGAGGAGTAAACAAATATAGAGACTCCCGATGAAAGCCATCTGACCCCCGCCTTGAATCTGATGATCCTCGACGCACCGCGAAGCCCCGACTGACACCATCAGAGCTCCTCACAGCTCAAACTCTGCTCTTCTGTGCTTCTCAGACTTTGTTTACCTAAAAGCACAGCAGCGCTTTACCGCGGGTTCACACCTATGATCAGAACCGCGGTGAAGGTGAAACAGCTTGAAATGAAAAGAAGTCCGCAATCCGCCCGAGACTTCCCAGAACCCAGAGAGGAAAAGTTTCCTGCTTCATTAAAAACACAAAGTTCACTTCAAGAAAGCATCACCAAGCAAAGAGGCAAATATAAATCATCAGTTACTCTTTGAGTCAAATAGGAATCGTTTCATTAATTATGATTTGAAAAAGGAGAGAAGAGGCTGTTCCTGCTCCGCAGCGAGGATATAATTACACGACATAGAGACCGGGTGCTAATTAGCACATCAGAAAATAAAACTGCACAAAAAAGAAAAAAAGCATCTCATCAATTGTTTATCTTCTTCGTGTCGGCTGTGAGGTATCAAAACAAAACAGCATCAATTAATGCATAAGGGCATCAGTATTACTGCGGGACAGCAGACAGATTGTTGCTGTCGACATCAGCATGGAGAACAGTGACCAGTCTCCTGGTATTTAGATGGTATATAATGCGGCAATGAGGCAATAAAGTGTGAACTGTTTTCAACGAAAACTTTATCTTTAATACATCCATTTTCATCCGCTTATAATAAATCTGTTGCCCACAGCTGCTTTCCACTGCATGCGAGCTTCTCCTTCACTTCATTAAGCCACCTGAAGGCCGGTCTGAAGGCAGCGGGGCATATTGATCAATCTGCAGCCTCCCATTAGAGAGGAGCCACACGCCAGAGTGCAGCGGTGCAAATGACACCGGGCTGCCAGAAGGTAACCACGCACATCTCTGCACCAATCAGGCGGCTCGGCCACCACGGAGGATTCTGCCTGTTTGGTGAGGGAGACGTGGGATTATACAGAAGCTCAGTGGTCCTGTGCATCGCAGCCTGTTTATACAATTTCCTTTGTGTTTTTTTTAGTTCATGTTTTATTCTCAAACTCTGCTGTGTCACATTTGAGGATATGATGAGACCCTTTCGCAGCATAACATACTACAGTATTACGCCCGACTTCAGCTGAATTTCCCCTCTAAATGTCAGATTAAATTATTCCTCCACACCCTCTTTTTTCTTTTCTCTCTCTCCGTCTTCATATATCTAGAGTGGAATATTTAATATCTATGGAAATGGGAAAGTGAGCAGGAAATTATGCGTCACACAGCAGCTATATGAACCGGGCGTAATGATGAATATCTTGTTCCATCCTCCGCTCGGACCCCGGTGATAATATTGCACTTGTCCCCCGATTTATTATGCAAGGGTTCAAAGCTGTGCATTAACTCCGGAGTTGGAACTGATTAAAGCGCCCGTGTGAGCACACCGGAGAGAGTGGATCATCCTCTCGCTGACCTCTAACACTGGCGGGGTCACGAGAAGCCCTCATCATCATCACCGCGGGTTCAGAGGTCGCCGCGGTCTTTAGCTCCAAACACGAGCGGTCACGTCGGCTGTGAGGCAGCTCGAGGGGTCGCATTGAAAACTAATCTACAGTCTCACCACAGAAAAAAATTATTAAAAGGAGGGGAAAAAATTTCAAATTATATTATATATTCAAAAAAAAACAGTGGGTACAGACATTGTAGCTATTACTAAATCTTTACCAGATTTAGTAATTTTGTGATGCTACACACTGCCCCGGACATTTTGCTGACACACACTGTAATCGGACAGATATAATTAATGTGTGTTATATTGGCCAAATATAGGTTTATTACAGTAAATGCTCTACAACTCCACTACTGTCACCTACAGCATGACAAGTGTGTGAGACTCAGTAAACTCTATGAGGAAGAAGTGTCCCACAGTTATTCAGACCTGTTTCAATCCACCTGCGAGTTCACTGAGACACATGCCAACTGTAAGCATGTTTATTTTACTGTCCATCTTTATTTTTTCTTCAATCCTCATTTATTTTGAAGTATCAGTGGTCAATAACCACTCCCATCAAATCTGAAGTTATAGGCTAAATCATCAGCAAAATCAGCAAAGATTGCCCTGACACACACACACCTAGCTGCTCTCTGGTGTTAATAAATAACTGACTGGTCCGATTAGGCGCATTTCTGCAACACTGGCTCACAACTGCGTGCCTGTGTGTGTGTGTGTCCGTTTGTGTGTGTGTCTCTCTCTCTTCCCTCCTCTGTCTGCTTATGATGTACAAAAGCAAGCATATCTTGTGATCACATCTGGGCCTCGGCAGAAGCTGGCTATTGCTTTCTGCTTTTGAATAGCTCACTATTTGTGCAACAGTCACCGTCAACACTTGCAAACAAATGAGTCAGTGGTTGGTGTGTGTGCGCGTGTGTGCGTGTGCGGGCACGGAAGACGGAGGGAGACAGAGGAAGAAAATACCACTTAAAGTCTCTCTCAAGCCCGTATCGACCGCAGCTGTTCTCGTATATCTGTGTGTGTGTGTGTGTTTCCTCTGTACCTTTGTCGCTGAAGTCGTCGACCAGGATGACCTCGGCGATGAGCTGTGGGGGAGAGCGGTTGAGCACACTGTGAACAGTCCTCAGCAGCGATGACCAGCCCTCGTTGTGGAACGGGATGATGACGCTGGTGTTGGGCAGCTTCTCCTCATACAGCTTCAGTTTACAGCTGCAGGGACACATGAGAGCACGCGAAGACATGAGAGAGTGACGCGGAGCGGAGAGCGCCATCACGGCCAAATAACATTAGACGTTTCGCAGATATTGTGAGGTTGACCATTGGTGCTTTCACAAAATATTCTTAGAATGAGATTTTTGATGTAATCCTCAGTAAAAAGTTAAAGAAAAGCTAGAACAGTCATTAGCCATAATATGATATATTGTACCATGCATCGATACGATATAGCGATATTGTACCATGCATCGATACGATATAGCGATATTGCCCGGCTCTTTTTTTGATAACTATCAGATTTGTTGTTATTAAATTTGGTACACTTTCACACTCTCCTACAGAATTTAATAACAGATCATAATTTTCTAAGTATAAGCACAGGCAGTAAACACCACATGCTTAAGAATAGCATGCCAACATGCTGGTCAGGTGCTAGCATCATGTTAGCATGGGAAAGTCCTTCGTTTTCGTTCTAAAATGTTCAACTTGAATATTCCACTTTTTATTTTTCTCAAAAGTACACATGAGGGAGTCTATTCAAACTTGTGGATCCTCTCTATTCATGACATTTCAGTTCTGCAGTCGAGACAACTGCCTTCATGAAACCGTTTGGAAATTAAAGGGAGATTTGGATGCATACAAAAACAACAGCAGCCAATGAGAAGCCAGTCAGTGTGTTTGACTCCATCTCTTAAGCCTAAATGGTAACATTTACTTTAACCGTCGGCCATAACGCACCCATATAGTTTCACAAGATCATTTTGTGCGATTCATTAAAACTTCCAAATGCTAATTGACGGCGGGGAAGGAAATTTTGTGGAAGCAGGGACGCTGCCCTTTTCTCCAGTCTCTCTCCCTCGCTCTCTCATCTGTAGAGACATTAATTACTGTATGTCTGGACTGTCTGGCTGCCTGAAACTCTCCCCCCCTCTCTTTGTGTCTCTCTGTCCGTCTCTCCGCTGCATCATTCACTCAGTGATTGAGAGTGGAATGAATGAATGAATGCTGCTGGGAGGTCTGAGCCCACCGACGACTGATGTGACACCCGCTTGTCAGACACCCGTCACTCTGCTGTCACTTTGAGCGATCAAGCGGACACACCTGCTCCTCCCCCCCTCTCCCCTCTTCCCCCATCCAGTGCATCACCCACTGGATGGGGGATGCATCCGGTGGGTGATTCTCCCATCCACCGGACGCTTCAGACCGTCTGAAGTGTGTAGGAGCTCGGAGGTCCGGAGCGGCCCTGACAACTGATTTCTCTGGTCCTGCGGAGAGGATTTCAGTGTTGGACACAACAGACTTTCGCCTGTCGAGTCAGACTTTGACCGGCCTTCGTTGGTCGGGGACATTATTGAGCCAAAAGCTGGTTTTCAATTGAGAACAATTGATCGCACAAGAGTCGGCTTAATGAGGACTATTATTATATATTGTCCTTGTTCCTAGCTGTTGTTTCTATTCCTGTTTGTGCACTCACTTGGTCAAATGAAGCTGATTTTATGATTCTGATTGTAAAGAAAATAGCAATATGTTGTATAAACGTCTAAGAGATCACAAAGCAATACTGCCATTGTGTCCATTGACTGCTAATAATTGTGGCAACAGCAGCTGTAGCTTTTGTCTAGTTGTCTTTTCTTTTTACATTATTTGGTAATGTTAATATGTGTTTCACTTTCAGCACATTCAAAACGCTTCTTTACTGCAACCACAAACAACACCAGCACCGCTGCTCCTTATTGATCTGTACTTCTTTGCAAAAGTTCTACATACAGTAGCTCAATTTGTGTGAAAAGCAGCCCAGGCTAATTTCAAGCTTTGTGTGGATATTTCTCTCATCTTTGCTCCTCTGTGTTCTCTAATGTTAGCGCCGAGAGGAAAGAGGCGATAAATGCACCAATAACTTTCATTCACCCTCCGAATCGCGAAGTGATAATGAGAAAACGCTGCTGACCAGAAGGCACGGAAATCACAAAGTCTCCTTTTTATTGCACACTGGCTCCACAGCCGCATTGCTGCTCCACCTCGGAGCTCACGAAATAAATTAACAGCTGCGAGAATGTGCAAATAATTTGTTGCCATGTATTAATTCTTAAAATGTGCTGCAGCTTGTGCTGTGTGAGGATGCTGGGACGACTTGCAGGAGAGCAAAACGTGGTTGATGGCCGACGCCTCGTAAGGTCGCGGGATGCAGGAGGTTTAAAAATACGAAGGGAGAAATGCGAGAGAACATGAAATCTCGTCCCGGTGAGACCTCGGGAGAGAAAACATTTAAAACCGCTTTCTACATGAAAGTGACGGCGGGGTCAAAAGAAGGTACAGGGAGAGCGCTGAAGGCGGATCTGTGACGAATGGGTTCAGCAGGTCGGAATCTATTTAGCGGACGATATTTATAGTGTTGCGGGTGTGTTTATTTTCAGAATTTTGTTCTTTAATGAGTCAGAGGAGAGCTGGAAGAAACGCAGCAGTCTGTACTGCAGCCACAGGTCCATACGGCTCATCACGTCTCCACAGCCTGTTCTTCAACACTTCAAACTGGAGGTTTACTGCTGAGATTAACTAGCAACAAGAGTGTCTACACGTTAACCCGCTTAACATATTATCACATTAAGGTGTCCACATGCTACAATTTATTATAATAATAATAATAATAATAATAATAATAATAGCTTTATTCATATAGCACCTTTAATAGCAAAAGCAAGGCAACAACAGAAAGCTCAACAGTGAGGCCCAACAAAGCACGACAACTACGATACGAGTTAAACACGATGAAACGAAAATCGATACGATAAAAATAAATTAATGGATTAAATTAAATTATTTAGTAAAATCATCAAATAAAAATAAAGCAGTAAAGCGACGACATCACATAAAAGCCAGTCTGTAAAAATAGGTTCCAAGAAGTGGTTTAAAAGAGATTACTGATTCTGCGAGCCTCATCTCGCACCATGTGCACAGGTAACATGGAAACATTAATCAATCCATCCATGACTTTCTCTGCTGCACATCTGGGTTGCGCTAGCTAAACACGAAGAAGCGGTCCCTAATGGTGTGTGTTCGCACCAACGGCGAAGCTCATTTTTGGCTAACGTTAGCCGCTACATGTGCCGGAGAGGAGGGGGGGGGGCTTACCTTCATGTAGAAACTTTAATTTAATGGTAAATAGAGAGCTGAGCCTGAGGTTCGTATGCATTACAGCTAGAAACAAAACAATGCAATTATTAGCATTGATCTAAACGTGAGGCTAAGGCTAACAGGAAGTCGCTCATTAGTTTCATCCAGATAGAGGACATGTGGACATTTTAACCTGTTAGTGACGACGATGTCAGTAGATCTCCAAAATGATTAGGACTCCCCCTCTGGAGGAACAACATTAAATGGTCAACAAACACTGGTTAGACTTCTATGAAATGCGCTCTAACTGACTGCAGTGCCCAGATGGTGATTACCAAAGTCGTTGGTCACCTTCCTCCCCTTCCCTCTCGTGCCGCCATCAGTTCAAAACGTCCATCTCTACGCAAGAAACCTCAAAATGTAATTGGCGGTTCTCCATTACATTTACTTGCACGATGAACTGGAGTACAATGAATATTGCGTTAACTGCTGGTCCTCGCTGACCGACGTGGTACAACAAGACTTTCTGCTTCCATCATCGTCACTATTCCTCCTGAGGAACCCCTCCATGAAAACATCTCCCTCAGCTCCAGAACACACGTCTATCAGTTCTTCACACCTTGGCGCACATAGGGGGACATCAGTGACACTGATAATTGCTGTCAAGAACACGGTTTAAAAGTACATGGGTGTTGCATGCTGTGTAGTCAGCTTCTGTCGGCAGAGAGCTGCATGTCTCCTGTGAATAGACCGGGCAGCTTGTTAATTGGAACCATTGTTCCGAACAGTGCTTGTTGTAATGAGTTGGGACAGATCCAGCGTGGAAAAATTAAAGGTGTAAACAAAGCTATGAGTGGGCTTTGGTGTTGTCCTGTTGGTCACTGTCGTCCCGGCTCAACTGGCGAAAGATGACACAATCTGGGTTTTACAGGTTAATTCATTATTCACCTCTCATTTGTCATATTTGGTGCTTTTAATGCCTGGAAGAAAGCCATATGAAGGCATAGTTGTCTTTTGGATATTAAAACACATGAATATTTTGTGTTTTTAAAGCTTTGTATGTAGTCATTTTTTGCTTCCAAGTCGCGCCTTTCTAGTCTTTCTAGACCACTCAAAGCGCCTAGATGTCAACTTTCACCTACACACTTTCATACGGCGCAGTGGTGGCAGAGGCTGCCATGCAAGGTGCCAACCTGCCCATCGGGATCTAATCTAAATACTCGTATAGAACAGCGGCTCTTCTGATTAGTGGGCGACCTGCTCCACCTGCTGAGCTCCTGAGTTTTTGTCTCACAGCAGTCGGGTCCATTTCATGTCCACGTTTACAGCTTTGAAGACAATTCTAAAGGCACTTTGCACTTCACAAAAGAGGCCTAGTCAAACTGTGACATAATAAAATAAATGCATGTAGTCGTGCCCACATTTCAGCTTTCTCTCTCTCTCAAAATCATCAGAAAACTCAAAACTGTTTCCGCTATTTGACTTCCTGTCTCCTTCCCTTAATTAAAAAAACAACTGATTTCCCCGGCCAGTCCTGCAATCAGGCTGGCCTCTCGTTCAATAGTCAACCTTATTTTTGGGGAACAACAACCATCTGTCACAAAGTGCTGGGAGTCTGCAGGTTTTCAATCCAACCAAAGGCTGCAGCAGGTGATTCATTTTCTTTCCTCTCAGGTTGATGGAGTGCCAATCTGTGAAAGAACCCGCCGCGGTCTTTGGCTGGAATGAAAGGCTGCAGTGTCTCGGCCCTCTGCGGCCCGGTTCCTGCCCCCGATTCAGATGAAACTGCTCATACAAAACTCAGAAGATGTATTTCTTTGTAGAAGAGCGGCAGTTGTGCCTGAGGCTACTGGGCACTTTGCTGGAAATTCTAAAAAAGGAAGTGCTATTTTTGTTTGGGCGCCATTGCACAGTCCATAAAAATGACTGATGTGGCCGATTGACATGGGATGAGAATCGCCAACATGGTTCAGTTGGATATGAACTGAAAGAGATAAATCTCTAGCCTCTTTTTTCGGCCGCAGGAACTTTCCCCAGAGACTAGGAACCTTTAGAGGAACTCATTGCGTTTCGACCTCAGGGACCAGGGTCTAAACTAAGTTCTGGGGACATTTCACGCCTTACAACGTGCATCAGTAAATACTATGAAGCAGTAAAATGCCGTCGCAGTAAGACAAAACCTTTGTTTTTTGTTTTTTATTCTACATGCTTTTCATCTGAAACGGGCGGGCACACCAAACAGCAACCCCCGTCTTTATACCGCTATGGAAACACGGACAGCAATGGGCTGAAGGGGCCTTTTAGTTCCTTGGAAAGTAGTCTAAAATTACCGGAAGGTTTTTGGTAGAAATACGGCTTTTCTTGTAATTTATTGTATATCAAATAATCTAAAATCAACTCTGGTGATAGAGTCATGGTTAAAAATGAGAAGAGGTGCTTTTGTAGTTTTATGTATAGTTAATCATCAGCATGACATTTGTATCATACTGTCAGCTAAAGGCTGACCAGGAAATCAAGAGTTCTCCAAAACTAAATATCCAAAGTTCTTGCAAATCTGAAAAGGACCTTTCGAGTTTACCGTCACTTTAACAAGCAGGCCAGTATAGTAATGGCTGTGCTCTAATATGTAAGTGCACGTATGACTCTGAAGACACGCCCACTTGCAGGAACCCTGAAGAAGTACAGGGATGCGAGAGTCTGCTTGGTCCAATTTAAGACATTGTAAACATATGAAGGTCTTTGAAGTGTCCAAAGCTCTGTTCTTTGGTCCCTGAAGTTCAAACTGTCCACACCTACATGTAAATCTTAACACTTTGTCCCTCGCTCTCTCTCTCCACCGTCTTCCTCCCTAAACAAACACACACCCACACACGACTCACTTTGGATGGCGGATGTCCGACAGAGAGCGGTTGAGGGAGATCCGGTCGCTGACGTAAATGTTGAAGCCGTTCTCTCTGTAGGCCTGGTCCACCTGGTCAGAGTCCGTCAGCGGGAACGCTTTCCCCTGTTCGCCGTTACCTGAATCAAAAACACACACACACACACACACAGATTTCACTATGAAGAAGAAGTACACCACCTCACTGCATCTCCTCTGCAGATATACTGTACAGCAGTCATCAAAAGTCTACACACCCTTCAGAACTGTATCTAACTTTAATCGTTTGGAGACAAAAAGAAAGGGAAATAAAACCCATTAGATTCCCACTGTCATTAGGAAGAGAAGAAGAAGAAGAGGAGATTTTGGCTCTTGAGGGTGAACACAGATCAAAGACTCAACAAAAATCCCATCATGTGGAGAACGGACCGTCAAGCTTTCCCATGCTTACTCCTACAGGAGGAAGACACATCTCGAGACTTTTGAAAAGACATCTGAATGCCAATATAAATGGAATATATGGTCAATTTCATCGTTGCAAAAAGAAAAAGAAAGAAAATAAGAGCAAAAAGTGACATGTCATGTTAAAAAATGAACTGGAAATGCATAGAACAAAAAAAAAAAAAGGTGGATAAAGAACACAACACAATGTCAAGTTGTAGGTTAAAGCTGCAGTTAAAATGTAACAATATGAAACAGATTTGTTTATAACCCTGGTCTGTATGAATCAGAGGAGGAACAAAGCCGCTGATGAAACGAGATGAAATGAAAGTCAACTCTAATGGCTGAATTGCTTGAGAAGGTTTTTATACATTTGCACAGTTCATCTTGTTTCATTTATTAAAAAGGAGAATCAGGCGTCTGCGCTGGACACCCACAGAACAAAAACTTTCATTATCATTCACAGACACACGTGTTTCATTATGAAATGATCTACTTCCTCTTCTAAAAAGGTAACACGTGTGGAAAATAACTTTTCAGGGATAAACCCATTCACACTCATTCACACTCTTTGTACAAAGGCTGATTTCCCTGAGCAGAAAATAAAACTGAGTTGGTGATGATTGCAGCAGATATAAACTGTATTTGTGACAGCCGAAATGCACTCAGAGCAGAGATTTACACCGCTGCTGCAGAGCGGAGAGCAATAAGACCCCGAGAAGGAAGAGGAGAACGTAAATGCCTGAATCTTTCTTCGGGTTTATGGGATTTTGCATAACTGTGAAGCTTGTGTGCATGATGATTATGTATGTATATTCTTTGACAGAGGAGGGACTACGAGGAAGTCATGACCTACCGGATCGGGAGGCGTCTCGTTTGATTGCTTCATAGTCGTGCCAGTCTTTCCTCCGCACGCCGGCGCGTCCCACCGGAGCGTCCTTCGCCAACCGGTTGACCCCCTGTGGACACACAAGAGCACGTTTAAAGGACCATACCAGATGTTTGTTGCAGTAGATCAAATATGCACATGTACATTTCTGCACTGTCCAAAAACCTCATAGATCTTTAAGGCATAACAAAGCTTTGTGGCACCTTGCATGGTAGCCCCTGCCATCAGTGTATGAATGTGTGTGAATGATATAATGTAGTGTGGAAGTGCTTTGAGTGGTCTAGAAAAGCTATACAAGTACAGTCCATTTTACCTTTAAATTTTGGAAATTATTATTATTATTATTAACCTCAAAAATCTGTCTGGAAATGTAGAGTATATTGGATGTTTTCTTCGATAGCGATTAGCTTCTGAATGCAGCACTGTTTTGCAGCTGTATCTCAAGTACCAGATGTGTGAGACTTCCCCACCATCTCAAATACTTGCTCAACGTGTAGGGAAACACAGAGAAACGGTCAGCAGTGATGTAAAATACACACAACTTGTAAAGCCACCGCTGTGCACCTTAAAGAACCGCTACCACAGTCATACAACAGTGCAGCACACACAAAATAAGTTTTTCTTCCCGCTACTCTGTCAGCATCAGCGTCAGCCGAGAGATTTCTCCCAAGCATCAGGCTCTCACTATCCAACAGCGCTGTGCTGAGAGTTTATCCACAGAAAGTGTGCTCTTCTATTTCATGCTTGACGATCCTGTGAGGAGAATATCAATGGTGTGACGCACAGCTCCGCGGAGGCCTTATGTACACAAGCGCACACACACACACACACACACACACACACACACGCATACCGACAGATACGCTGCGGCTCAGCATACAAAAGGCAGAGGCCGTTTCTTCTTCTACTCAGTCATTCTACACACCGAGCGACTTTCAGTGACTCGGCATCGTGAATTACAGGATCACAGCACAATGGAGAAATAATTAGCTTGATGGGAGGAGGCAATTAGTGAAACACTTAAATACAACTGGCACCACTGACTGCATGAAATATTGGGAATTATTAATCAGACTGCTGGCTTAGAGGAATGTGACACTGAATAACATTAACTGTACACACACACACACACACACACACACACACACACACACACACACACACACACACACACACACACACACACACACACGTGGTTTGAGGACTCTTGGTGGGTTTGGGATCGTCCCGTACTTCAATCCCTTTGTGGATCGAGTTTGAGACCCCGACAGTGAAGACTTTGGTGGATGAGGAAATCCTGGCTTGGTTTTAAGGTTACGGTTTGAGTTAAAGTAGGTGTCCATTATCAGGATTTAATGGACGATAGGGAGGCCATTAAATCACAATTATGGACACCTCGAGCAAGGGCATTATCCCGCTTCCACTTACAAAGAAATGAACAAAAAATAAGACAGTTAATTTGTATTTCAATAAGACAGCAACCTCCTCATTCTGAAGAGAGAAGCAAATGCAGAAGTGCCTTAAACGTGCATTCTTCTTAATGGCCAGTAGGGGACTAAAAAGATGAGAAAATGACTACTTCTCACTTGATTTATTACCTCAGTATTAAACAAGAGTGATGAACATGAGTTTATGGTCTCAAACTCTAGTCTCAAGTCTTCTTCAATACAGCGTGATGTTCATTTAGTACATTATGGTCCATTTAGAGTCAGATAGACCATAAAGCAGAGTATGCTTTAGGGCGGGGCTACCTTGTGATTGACAGGTCTCTACCAGAGCGTTGTCCGGTCTGAGAGTCGTCCATTTTTTCGTCTCAGCACTTTAACTATTTCTGTGTGTTTTCATTTCATGAAAGTAAATTTCAACCTTTTTTGGTCGCCTAAATATGTCTCGTCAGCATCGGTTGTACTTAGCTCCACCCTCTCGTGTCACTTCTGGTTGCAAAAAAACAAAAAGATGTCGACAGCCAAAATGGCTCGAGGTTTAAAATCTATAGACCAACAACCAATGAGTGACGTCACGGTGACTACGTCCACGTCTACGTCTTTTAGACAGTCTATGATTTTCATTTTCACAATCATGCAATGGACATGTTCCCTACTGAAGTAAATAGGACTGACCTTAAATACAACCTGGTATGTAGTCCACTCAAACATCTGTTCACACAGTAGCATTGTAGGGACTCTCGTCCCATTTCACACATACAGCAGTTTGCATATACGGACTGGATTGGCTTAAATATTTTAGCCATCCGAATTTGACCTCACTTAAAACCCACACTCTAAAAGATACTTTATCGATAAAGGTTCTTTTTTTGTAGTCTCATTCTCTTTGAAGAAAAGCTGTTTTTATGCCTTGGTAAAAGCTCCAGCCTGAATGTATTAACCTATTATTCTGGCCTCAGCTGAGACACAGAGATGGAGGCAGATATAAAAATGTATTCCGCACTTCTTCCTCTCTTCTTCTCCTCCTCACCTCTCTCCTTCACCCCCTCCGCCGCTCTCCTCTTTCCGTCACAGGCAGATGCCCTCAGTGTGTCATACAAGGACCTGACAAGCAGCAAGAGTCCATCTGTGCAAATTTATACTAAAAAAGAAGCGAGATTGTGCCGCCCCATTTCCCTCCGATTACAATTTCCGCGCACGTCGCCATGATATTCCTCTGGGGCTTTTTCTTTCTTGCTGCTCAACGAGACCTTGAAAAACAAGACAAGGAGAGAAGGAAACTTTCAAGCTAATATGTGCACATGTTTAGTTTTGTGGAAGCAGAACGGGGGCGGGCACTGAACCTAAAGGAAGTTATTCAGACTGACAGTCAAAGAGGATGAGCATGAAAGAGACAGAAGAAATCTTGAGGAACAGATGGAGGATGCTACCGCTTGTGTGTAATAACTGTGGCGTAAGACAAGTAAGAGCACACTCCCCCTCGATAGCCACCTGACTTAACTGAACTAATTGTGAATGCACTCTGGCTGAAAGACTGTAATAAAGGCTCAAAATGAACTCAATTAACCAGAGAGAAGCTGCTGTTTAGTTATTCATTGAAATAAAGCTCGTGGGAATGCCAGTAGCTTTGCAGGTATTTTTAAATAAACTAAAGAACTGGACAAATTGAAATATTGACCGGCTGATTAAACTACAGAGTTAGAGGATGGCTCTAACTCTAACTCTAACTCTGTGCAGTGTGCAGTGTGTTATTACAATCCTTCCTGAAGGGAAAATGAATCGCCACATCTATGCCAAATAGCAGTGCGTCCAATAACTGTCCCTCCAAAAGTGATGA
The DNA here is from genome assembly GCF_004355925.1 of Anarrhichthys ocellatus. Taxonomy (NCBI): domain Eukaryota; kingdom Metazoa; phylum Chordata; class Actinopteri; order Perciformes; family Anarhichadidae; genus Anarrhichthys; species Anarrhichthys ocellatus. Next base: position 1,163,755 of record NW_022280075.1, on the reverse strand, counting down.
ACGGACCAATCGTCAGACTGATAGTGCTACAACCCCAGCATGGCTACAACAGCTACACCCGAAGCTCATCTTATTCCATTATATAAGACAGAGAGTATGGGGCCATGCTAGCCGCTCTGTGAGGCTGTATGTAGGCACAGTGATGCTTTGAGCTACATGCTAATGCCAGCATGCTGCCATGCTCTTAATGACAGTGCTAACATGCTGATATTCAGCAGGTATAATGTTTACCGTGCTCACCGGGACGTTTGCTGATTAGCACTAAAGACAAACCACCGGATGAGGCCGACGGGAATGTCATCAGTTCTGCGAGTATCGAGTCATTCTGGACTCATGGCGGCATCAGATTAAAAGTCAGCGGATTACAATTCATCCTGAGGTCATGGTTGTGTAAGCAGCAATCCCTCCAGCAGAGACACTAAGTCAGTACCGAGGTGACGGGTCGACCGACAGATATTGCCATCCATAAGAGTCATACCTCTACTGTAGAGAGCAGTCTTGGATAATAATAACCAGATGGTCTGAAATAAAGCAGCCCAAGGCAGACGTTTCATTACAAGCCATAAAAGGCCTGTGAGGGGGCAAAAAGTACCAATGAGAGCTCCAACTAAATATTCAGATTTGTTTTGCTGCTCAGTAAAATACCCACATCAAAGTGGACACAGGGGACGGAGCAGTGGGTCCACAGGATGGTGTGTTGTTCAGTAGTGTAAATTCATCACGAAGACACACGATGTGTGAAGAAATGTTGAATGTTAAAGGATTAGGGATGTTAATAATGAAATGTTTGATTAATTGACAATCATTTAAAAGAATAGCAAAAATAGCATCCCCAAAAAGAACATTTTTTGTTTACGATATGAACTCCGCAGGGTTACTTTAATTGTGTTAAATGAGTGCAATGCAGTAAAAGTATTAGAACCCGGTGCATGTCAGCCAGCTGGTACTCCCTCCAGCCCAGAGGAGGCATCGACACAGAGCTGGAAACAAGGCAGTACCAAACAGAATCATCCGTTTCTGGGCTGTACGGCGGAGCGCCGCCTTCCTCTCCTCTGCTAATCACCGTCATCAGAGCGCCGAGGCTCCATGCAGCCACAAACTCATTTCACTCTGGGCACTTTTCCGCTCTATTAATATTCGAGACACAGCACAAACACACTGATGGGACGAGAAAAACCACACAGGCCCTGCCTTCACTATCCAGCGCGCTCTCATTAAACGGCGGGCCCACCGAAAATGTCTCGCAAATGACACGGCAAAAAAACAGAAAACAGAAATGTTATGTTAGCGTAAAAAATACTCTTCCTACAGTGGAGGAGCAGCGAGAAGAAGATGTGGGCAGAGCCAAGAGGACGGGGACGTAACTCGTGTCACCTTGCAGTGCAAAGCCTCGTTAAATTTAATGAAGCCTTTTTAGTAGTCTGTTTAACTCATGACAAGGGGGCCACATGTCAGTCAGTGTTTGCACACGGATCCACAACAGACAGACTCAGGGTGTCCGTTAACAAATGTGCGGCTGTATGTACAGACACACTAATCTACCTAGAGCGAGGGATCGGCGGTGTCGAAATTCAGGAGCGGCCTCCTTCAAAAGGGGACACATCACATGGTGATGAACCCCCGGACATCACCTCCACATTGGAGTTTGGTAGGTCCCCTGTGTTGCTGCTCCAGTGCGGTGTAAAAGATTAAAGTGGTTTGGGTTTTCTGCTAACTGGCGTTTGTGATTATGACGCGTTCTGGCGACTTAAAAATAATTGCCTAGATCAGCATTATGTTGCAACTTGTGTTCAGCATCAGTAATAAGCAATATGACAAGGTGATTAAGATAATGATATGTTTGTTTATGAACGGAGCTACTACTGTCTGACAGGTCTTGTACAACTTACTGGCGAGGTTGAGTGTGCGGTTGATTGAGAAAGAGAGATTGTGTGTGTGTGTGTGTGTGTGTGTGATGGTGAGCATGTAGTTAGCAGTAAGGTCGAAGCTGTGAACGTAGCTGTGCAGTGTGTGCACACTTTGTGTCGGTGAATAAATGCTACATCTGAATGGGATTAGCCCCGATGTTAGCGACAATTTGGGCCCAGGCTCACTTAAGGTGGACAAGATATTCCTATTTGAGTTACAAGCAGGGTTTGGGTAGAGCGTCTGATGAGCATGACAGTATACCGGTCTAGTCCGGTGTTTGGCTCAACATAAAACCAGTCTGAATGTTTTTTCTACACTGGTCCAACCTCAGTGCAGTCTCTCATATAAGACATTACTTCCTGTTGATCACATGAAGAGTTACAGAAATAGCTCAGTCGAGAATGAGAAAAGAGAACTGGAGAGAGAAGTTCAAACCCCGGCTCAACTCAAAACAGCCGACCAATCACAGCAGGAAGTTCAGAAAGTTACAGGAATGGACGGTAGATAGAGGAGCAAGTGTTATTGCTGTTGATACCTGGAGTTTAATACATATTACAAACCGACTCAGAGCAGAGGTGAGAATAGCTGTCAGACTGGGGTGAGGTGTTACATAGTTGTATCTGCTAGCCAATCAGAAACAAGTATTTTCCGTGGCCTTGGTATGACGTGAATCAATGTACCAGTGACCATCTAAACGTCTACACCTGATCATTAAAATGTGTAATTTATTC